>NW_006239108.1:1131172-1176388 GCF_000226075.1 Solanum tuberosum
ATGTACATATTTAATTGGATTTTTAGCCTTAATACCTAGCATGGGTCGATCCCAATTGGTATGGAAAGGTGGCAGCTCAGGGGTGAAAGCCTAGCATGGGCTGATCCAATTGGTATAGAAGGCTGGCAGCTCAGGGGCGAAAGCCTAGCATGGGCCGATCCCAATTGGTTGAATTATGAAGACAGCATCCCAGGGGTTAAATGCCTAGCATGGGTCATCCTCTTTTACCACTGACCATATGGTCATTTGTATCATATGCCTTATAAAGATTAGAACGCACAAATAAGTAAAGAAAAGAATGTAACATACACGATTCCAAAAGTATAAGCAAAGGTGGTCACTAATCCTTACCTATTTGTATTTGGTTTCACTTGAGCTCTTATTTTCTATTTGGTTGTATTATTCCTTACATATTCAGTACATTATTTCGTACTGACGTCCCTTATTGGGGACGCTCATTCCATGTTGTAGGTACAGGTACTCAACTAGTAGATCTCCCCCATAGAAGCACATGATACTTAGCGGTTGTTGGTGAGCTCCAGGTTGATTCAGGGCTTTGCCGAATCATTACTATCCGTATTTTGATAGTTTTACAGTGATGGATTCTAGTAGAGGCTGTGTAGACATTTTAAAACTATCATCTGTATTCATAGTTTTACCTGTCACATGTATTGGTTCAGCTAGTCGACATGTGTTGTATATGTAACTTCTCAGTAGCAAATCTATATGCATAGTAGTTCACTTTCTCGTCATAGATCACTTATAAAGCATGTGTTCATATGGTACTTGTCCGCCTAACCTAAGGTGGGGTGTGACAACTACGAAAAATCCTAATTTAGTCAATTGAAATTGAAGTGAGAAATTCAAAAAAATGGGGACCCTATAGAGGAATGCAATACATGGGTGAATACCCACATACCTTGATACTTAAATCACAAAATGAATGATGATTTGAAGATCTTGGAGTGAACGCTAGCTTCTTCTTCGTTTGGTTGAGAGAGAATTTAGGAGAGTGAATTTGGTTGGGTTTTGGGGAAATAGGAGATTGAGTTTAAAATAGGTATATTTATGATATAAAATCTTTATATAGGGCTTAGTGTAGAAGCCAAAATGACATAGTCTAGGTTTAAAACATTTCAGAAAAGACCCAAAAGCCCCTAAAAATAAACAACCGGACTAGTCTACGGCTTAGAACTATGGACCTTAGACCTTTCTACGGTCCATACTGGTCTACTGTATACCAAGTAACCTGCCCCCCCCCCTCCTTAGAATTATCCAACTTTAGATGGAACTCATCGACGATCTTTAGGACTTCCTACGGTCCATAGACCCTAACACTAGAACTCAGCTTAGACCTCAAATATTTACTATGTCTGGGACCTACCTACGAGACCCTTCTATGGCTCATAGAACAGATGATGTTCCATCCTAGTTCACCGTAGGATGGGTTTAAGGGCCTTGATTTTTCAAAAAACTATTTTCCTATTCCTACGAGACTAGTCTACGACCAGTAGAAATTTCTATAAACCATAGACTAGTCCCATAGACCCCAACTAGTAGCCAAAATCCATGAGACCTATTTCCTTTCCAAAATCTGAGGTGTTACAGATATGATATCCAACTACCCCCATCTCTTTTCCTCTACTTTAGTTTTACGTTGAGGTATTAGTTCATCATATATACACTTTCAAATTCATGCATTTTAGTTATTGTCATGTTTTCATATGCATGCATGTTCATGAAACTTATTTTTGAGTTTATGTTTTAGCTCTGGGTCAATACTCCTTGGATTTATACCTTTTGATGTTATTTGTATTCATGTTTGGGTGTTAGATCTCTATCCCTATTTTATTCATTTTGGATAAAGTTCCAGGCGAGGATGAATTTTCCAAGGAGGAGATATTGTAATACCTCAAAAATTGGAAAGTTTAGTTGGAAAGGATAAGTTGTAGAAAAATCTGTTGGAGTATGAGGCCCGCTATGGACCATACAAGATTCTACGGTCTGTAGAAGGTAGTCGTGGAACAAGTATGGAAAGTTCAAAAAAATTTAAATTATATATAAGTTTTTAATGACCAATTGGATTGTTCATGGATTGTATCAAGACTTGTAAGAAGTGGTCATTGTCTGAATTTCAGACTTGGTGAAATTTTACTATGTTAGATCAACAAATGGGTTGTATGGCTCATTTGAGGTTGAAGGGTTTGTGTTCCTTCACTCGTGGATGATGATTGGCACTTCGAAGAAATTATTGACTTGACTTTAACAGGAGAGATTACGGTTCATGGAAGGAATAACAACTTGTATAAGTGATTCGTTGTTTTGATATTGAAATTTAGTTCTCCAGTAAGATGATCCATGGATGACCAGTTTGGTTCATAGAAGCTTGTATGGACCATAAAAGATTATGTAGGTCACTCCGGCAGTTTTTTGGTCAAGGTTATTTTGTTTTTTCCAACAATTTTAATTCCTAAACTATGTCGTTTCTAGACTTCTCCTAAGACCCTATAATTGATCTTAAACTTCAAATTTCTCCCATTCCCTCTCATTCTCTCAAAACCGCAAAAGCTCAACGTCCTCTTCTCAAAGGAATTATGGGAAGATTGATTAGGAGTCTTGAAGCTTCAAGTCTCTTCTTAAAATTCGAAAGCAAGGGTTCATTAAGGAATGTAGAAAATTCATCAATGAATCCCTTTCCATCCATTAAGTCTCAAATAAACCTCCAATTCTCTCTTATGATTCTTACACAAATTCTAGAGTTTGCATGATTCTTTTAGGTTCATTTGTTTATGAATCAAATACTTAAATTTGATTATACATGATTTGCTATAGATTATATGTTTCAATTATTTGACTATGAACCCATGTTATATGAATATTTTATGATCATGAACTAAAGCTTTGAAAATTGGGATGCATGAGAAAATGTAGAACCTATGAATCTAGGGTACTTTTGAATAAAGTATCCTGTGTTTTATGAAATTAGGTTGCTCCGATTCGAGTATTCTGATTACGAAAAGATTATGATGATTTAGATGTTTTTGATTAAGTGTGTTTTATGAATTGATTATATTATTAAATCATGATATTTTAATAGGATATTCCTATGATTTCTGACCCTTTATGATTGAATTGGTATTACTAGATGATACAAGTTAAACGGATAAGTTGTCGTCGTCAATAAAAATGCCCAACTAAGAATCACTGTTGAATCTCACAGTGAACCATTTTCTGGAAATTGAAAAGACAAAGAATGAATGGTTACAAGATTGAAAATAAATACACAGTATACAAGGTTATAAAATAATGAGAAATTTTGGTAACCAATTGATGGTTCTGGGCAAAGATAATATCCAACAAGTGATATATGGGAATTAAGTAATTAGTAATTCAATCCACACTCAATGAACCATTGCAATTCAACACATGATCATTCTATCATAGATATGCTAGATCATAATCATTCAACACTAAACTCATTACAGTGCAAACGCGTTATATCATGAAATCTCCTTTCTAGCAACAAAGCAATCCAAGACCTTATTCTAAACCCTTATTTCTAGCAAGTTTAGCAATCAACAACAAAGCAATCCAAGACCTCAATAGTTTCAACAACAAAGCAATCCAAGACCTTAATCTAAACCCCTATTTCTAGCAAGTTTAGCAATCAACAACAAAGCAATCCAAGACCTCAATAGTTTCAACAACAAAGCAATCCAAGACCTTAATCTAAACCCCTATTTCTAGCAAGTTTAGCAATCAACAACAAAGCAATCCAAGACCTCAATAGTTTCAACAACAAAGCAATCCAAGACCTTAATCTAAACCCCTATTTCTAGCAAGTTTAGCAATCAACAACAAAGCAATCCAAGACCTCAATAGTTTCAACAACAAAGCAATCCAAGACCTTAATCTAAACCCCTATTTCTAGCAAGTTTAGCAATCAACAACAAAGCAATCCAAGACCTCAATAGTTTCAACAACAAAGCAATCCAAGACCTTAATCTAAACCCCTATTTCTAGCAAGTTTAGCAATCAACAAAGTAGACCTAAATTACCTACTTTCGGTCTTATATTTAGGACTCGAAGTAAAATATGATTATTCACCAAATTCTCCTATTCACAAATTCTATTTTGAGCAACCCACAAAGATTGGAATCTACATTCAAGCGTGCACTCTCAAATCGTACATTAAAGTTGAGGACTAGATTAAACCCACTTCATGAAATTAAGAATGTAATCATGGAATCACAAAAGCAGAAGAGTAATAAATCAAATACCCAAATATCTTTGTCTATTTATAGCACAAAAGCCCCAATTTCATATACACGATTACACCCGTAATTCTAGCAATGTGAAGCAAGCAAAGAGGAAGGGAATACAAGATTTTACTATTAAGAATACAATAATCTTCAAATCCAAATATGAATTGTGAGGCAACCTGTCTTCAAAGTCTCAACCCAAAATTAAGAATGATATAATGTTTTTCTCTACTCCTACGATGAGGAACTACTCTTCTAAAAAATCTTATATGGAATAATGTTTCTCTTCAGCCCATTTGTGAGAATTTGGGTCTAATGCATGAGAAATTCCAATTTTGTCATTGTCCAAGTAGGTGGGCTTCACAAAATCAGATGGATGTTCGCAATAGCGAACGTCACAAAGGCGAAACTCCAATCGCTTAAGAGAACCACACCCTTTGTGGCTAGTTTGCAAAAGCAACTCTGCACAGTCGCTTAAGTGTCTTGTTGACTGCCTTTGACAATTCACTTAAGTGAACCTTCACTTGTAGGTGCGGCATCAGAGACCCAATTAGTACTATGTTAAACTTCTTTTCCACTTTTGTCCATCATTTTCCTCTACGGCAATAAATACCTTAAATAAACGCAATTAAATGGATAATTAGCCTCTTTCTCTACTTGAGTGCCATAAAATAAGAATAAAAGACCCTCAAATGAGTGGAAATTCACACCTCATAACACCACCAACTTAAAAACATTTCTTGTACCCAAGCAAAATAAACTCAAACTACAAGATGCACTCAAATTAAGCATAACACCCTTCTATTTAAACTAAGGATCGTGGTAATGGCTATGGTTGTTACATATAATTAGCAAGCAAGCAAATGATTTCATTTTGAATCAACCTCCTCAAGTTCAAGAAAAATTTCAAAACTCAGAGTATTTCCAAGAATGATCAAGTCACAACAAAAGTTCTCAGGAAGTGACTCAAAATTATAAGTTAATTAAACCTTGACTCAAATTCGGAATCTATCAACTTCACCAATCCATCCTAATTTTCATGCCCTAACAAGAAAATAAATGTCTCACAAAGGCACACACAAATATTCACAAGGCAGGGGACAACAGTACAAATACTCAACATACAATAGAACATCTCATGAACACAATGCGACACCACAGGCTTGCACATATTGTCAATCAACATTGAATCAACTTCATTTTATAGGGATCTCAAAGGAAATTGTTGAGCTTGTAATGTAGGCATAGGGAAGGTTAGTATATCATTTAGGTACAACTGAATACAACCTTCTTGAACACTACACAACAACTCATCATTTTCAATTTTTCCATATTTCAAACCAATGTACACTTCTCATTATTATTATTTTTCTTTTCTTATTTCCACTCTAGATTCCCTTCATGCCATAATTTTAAACTTTGGGAGGGTTAAAGTATCATTTGTTCACTTTCTTTCTTTCTTTTTCAAAGCTTTTTTTTCATTAAGACTTTTCCTCCATTATTAAATTTCTCTCTCTCTCTTATTTATCAAGCCCTCATGTGGTAAGAATCTCTTCTATGAGTTTCCCATAACACCCCTAACTTAGGCTTTTAACCTCAACTTTCACAACTTCAAGTTCATGGAGGGAAGGATCAAAAGAGGGTTACTTTTTTGAAGAAGGAATAAGCCTTGTAATATGGTTGCCAAAAAAATGATTAGGCTCAAAAGGGGACAAAAAATGATATATTTAGTGCAAATGTAGGATTTATAGGCCAAGTGGACTTCAAAAACAATCAAAGAAATCCTAAGATCATTTCTTCAACAAAACTTAATCAAAACAAATATTTCTAGACCAACCGGGCAAGTTCTAGTTAGCACAAGTGAACAGAAGGAATTATTTTCAATACTCACCAAATATTGCATGTAAACTATTCAAGATTGATCAATTTCACTTCCTAGTCAAGAACAAAGGAGATATTTTTTACTTTCACCAACTAGTAAGTTAGAGTCACAAAAAGACTCAAAATATCATCACAAAGTCCTTCACTTCCACAATTTCGTTATTCACTAAATTTGGAGGGTGCTCATTAATGACTTGCAAGGCTTGACTAAGTCTATTAGTACCAAACAACTCACAACCTCACATAAAAGCACCACAATGACATCAATACTCAATAAAATGAAGATTTGTCCTTAATAATGAAGTAATTTGATCTATCATTTAGAAAATTCAAGCCTTTTCGTTGAGCATTCACAAAGATTTTCAATTTCATAAGCTATGGGTACTCATATTTCCCTTGTTTCAAGGCATACAAGCATGAAACATTATCACCACGATTTATTACTACTAAATTAAACTAATAAAATATACTAACATAACAAAGGCAAAATATAATAAAAATGACCAATCCACACAATAAATAAAAGCCTGACAAGGCAAATAGAAACAAAAATCCAGAATATCCATCAAAAGCATAAATTGCCCAAAGTGGAGTACCCCCAACTAAAGAAGATGTTATATCCACACAGCACAAGTATGAAAATCACAGAGAATATAAAAAGGCTCCTTGGGCTGCCTCAATCATCTCCATCACTATCGGTGGCTTCATTGTCCTCAGCTTTACAATCATCAATCCATGCAGCTGGCTCATTTCAGTCTTCCTCTGGCCTCAAATTCTGGAGTGGATCATTTTCCTTGAACACCTTCCAAAGACATTTGACCCGCTTCCACATCTATGTGAAGAACTTGTGTCTAATTTTCTCCCTATTCTTCATTTTACTATGTGAGATGCTTAACTCACCATGTTACTAAGCCAAACTGGCGTAAGCCTTCTTCAAACTTGCAATATGACCTCTTTGCTTCCTTTGATAACTTAAGTAACCGTCGAACTCATGTTGTGGACTATATGAAACTGGCCCAGAAGATGACTCACCCAACCCTTGAGGCAGATTCATCACAATTTCTTTCACCATTTTCAACTCAATAGCTAATGACTCAAAAGGCCTTAAAACCATAGCTATCGCAGAATCCTCTTCCACATGTATGGACATTCCAGAGTCAACTTTCCTCTTCTTGATATTCAAAATTGTTCCCTCACAATGCATCTTATGGGGAAGGTTTGATATTTGGGTTCCACCCAAGTATAACCTGGGAGCACTTCTACTTTAGAATATTAGCATAGCTCCATTATCAAAGAAGGGACAACATTGGACATGTTGTCATGGAGCTTGAACTCTCAGAACTCATACACGATCTAATAGCGCACATTCAAAAGGATATGCTCAAGTAAACATGCAACTATTTGCCTCCGCAACATTGGAATGTTGCTAATGTTCCCACTTGGGGAGATGCGGCTGCATACAATGGTCGTCCATTTCTCGCCTCAGCCATAAAATCTGAGCATAGGATCCAAACCTTTGTTATGGACCATGGGAAACTTTTTTCTTGGTCCTATCATTGATGATATCCAAACACCCGACTCGCAATCCTTGGTCGTGAAGGCCTCTGTATCGTGGTCTACCAGCCTACAGATTGCATTGTTGCTTCTGGCCCATAATTGATAACCTTTCCTTGAATGGTGATAAACCTTGTCGACATGTCCGTTTCCATGAGGTTAGGATAAAATTCCCTCACCCATTTCTCATTTTCTTTGCATGGTTCAGCACAAAGATGTCCAACTTTATTTCCAACCTTTGATAGAGGTTCAGAAGCATCTCTTCAACTTTGTCAACTGCATTGCCTATCTCTTGGATCAATTTCTTCTTAATCAAATCAGAATAGTAAATCTCCTAAGCTCGGAGAGAGGCAAAGAGATGTTGGTTATATTGGACCACAACTTCCTCTTCAAACTCAAGTTCTTGCACCATTCTTGACTTCTGAGAAATTTGAAAATTACAATAGCATGAAAGTTGAAGAATCAAGTGTTAAATGATTATATTTCACTGAATAAGTCAAAGGAAAGGGTTGGGAATCAATTCACGAACAAACACAAGTTTGATAAAGAATTTTCCACTTGAAGAAAATGGCCTGTCATATTGCAAAAGTGAGACAATGTTCACTTAGGTGAACATTGCAAAAGCGACTAGGAGACCGCTTATGGGGAAATCGCGAAAGTAAGAAGGGTTAGCTTAAGCAAAGTTCGCTTTTGCAAAAAAGAATTTGTTTTAGCGACAAGTCATCCTCTCAATATGAACAACCAAATTTTTACACCATTTTTGCACAAAAATTCAACTCCCAGAATTTCAAATTGAACAACAACCAAACAAGCAATTTATAAACTCAATCATTTTGGCAAAAAAAGCTTCTAAAATCATCCTTCAGTTCTCATGGGAATTTTATCAAACACATGGTGCCCAATCTAGTTTTAATCAATTTAATTATAAAATGGTTGCGTCAAGACTTCACCAGATACTCAAAATCAGCCACACAAATGTATTCAACATATATCAATCACAATTCAGTAGACAAATAAAAGAATTTAACCCCTCCCCTATTAATTGAGAAGTTCCTACCCACATAATACCCCAAACTTTAAACAAGATACATAATTTGAAGAACAAATTTACCACTTCAAGATAGTAAAGTTTGATAGACATACCAGATTGTGTTTGTGCAAGGAAGACCAAGAGTTGTTGAATCAATATGAGACAAGTAAGAAAGAGAGAAAGGGTGTAGACCTTTTATTTTAGACATTTTGCAAGTTTTTCTTCTGCCCACCGCCTTACAAAATCCCTTACCTTGGCCTAACCGACATATTGGTCACTTTTGCAACCCTCTACTAAAGAGCGGAGTTCACTTTTACAAAGGCCCTTGCTCTTAAGTGATGATCACCTTTGTGAGAGGGTACCTCTTTTGCTAACTTCACTTAAGTCAACTTCATTTCGCTTTTGTGACATCCGAAGAATTTTTCTATAGGGTTCTCACTGACTATTTCACCGGTCTTGGGGTCTATTGCGTGATCCCCTCAGTCTCATCAAGCGATCCTCGTCTCTCAAAAAGTTTCCCAAGTCATATTTTGATGGGGTTTTACCCCAAACATCATTTTCTTCACGATTCATGCCTCCAAACATGTTCAAAGTAACTCCAAACACTCTAAAATCATAAGGATTAGTCAAAAACAAAAAAATCAAATCTTATCTACGTATCAATAACTCAGAATTAAACTAAGAACTACATTTATTTGAATAGCGATGGGGAGTGCATTAGAGAATCAAGCATTGTGTTCGATCTCTCGACATTGAAGACTTGAATATGTTACCCAACTTTGCATCATTCTTCCATTTTGGATCCTTGGGCAAGATTCAAAGTGAGAGAGTCACTACACCAAATGAACATTGAATTTTATGATTGTTGGCCCTCAATTTTTTGACACACTCGATTTCGCATAAACTAAAGTTGCCATTTATGATCTTGTTGGCTTTTTCTTGAACTCTAGTATCATATCATTTATTCTGACTTCTTTGATTGTTATTGGTTTAGATTGGTTGTGCATGCTCAAGATATCCTCTATATCCACTTCAATCCCTTTATGTGTTCTCGTATTGGCTTTCAACTTTTTATTCCCAAACTCAAGTTGAACCATCTTATCACACTAATCAAGTTGAAAGTTGTGAAACTCTTCTTCGCTCTTTCCAGCCATTCGATAAGAAGGAGTTTCTACCTCCACATTTTTTCTCACTGTAGCCCTAAGACATGCTAGTCCAAACTCAAAATTTACCACATCATAGCACCGAATTAGGTATATTTTTTTAAGCTAGTCCTTTTCTTGGGAAAGTAGGAGTAGGGTTCTCTTGCCCCAAATTAGCTTTTATTCCACTACCCTAAGCTTTAATTGACTTATCACATTAATTTCATCACAAGGCCGTGGGCATACCACTCACAAATATATGATGATCACAGAAAGCCACAAAAACAAAAAAAAAAAGTAAAGACAACTATTCTTAATCTTGGTAGGAACAAGTACATTTTAAATCTTAAATCAATTCAATACATCTAATTGTTCCCCTGTAGCGACAATTTTTTGACAACGCTCAAATTACCCTAAAACAAATTAAAAGGATAAGCATTCGCCATCAATAAAAATATATAGAACCTGCCCCACCTCAGAGGGAGGGTTGCCGCCCTGGCGAGGCAGGCTGTGTACATTAGGATGCAAATTATCTTCGAGCAGTGCACCATATCCCTAACCGGTCCTTTAATGTATAGAACCTGGCATGAAATCAGACTTGGGAAATAAAAACCATCCTCACCCGTGATTTCGTAATGGACCGACTTGTTAGTTAAAAACACTTCGAGATGGGGTGCTTAATGATCCGTGCACTAGTCGTTCAGGGACGAACGAGGGGTAAATTGGTATCTATTGTAACGACCCAAACAGTCGTTAATTAGGAAAAAATGAAACTTCGAGAAATACAGGGCCAGTGTCCCGCTAGGGCGGTACATATTACACTAGGTTGGCAAAGCCACAGCATGGTAAGTTGGCGCCAGAGCGGGATAGGCGAGACAGAATGTAAATAATGTGAAATTGTATTTCCTCCATCTCCCTAAAATACCTAATTTAGTCGTAAACCCCCCTAGAAACCCCTCAAAAAGCTGCTCCAAACTTGGGAAAGATGGAGAGAGATTTCTAGCATAAGGAGGTCAATGGATTGCGGATTTCTGACCAAGATCACCGTCACAAGTTCCGAAAAACAAGAATCGAAGACCAAAACCACGTGCAGCTGCATGACGCCCACGTAGGCTAGGTTTTATGAATTGAGTAGTTATATATCTGTGGTCACTACGTATATGTAAATTAATAGTTGGATTTATGTGTAGGCCTTCGTGCACCGAAGCGAAAGATGATTAAATCCTAGGAAGAAGCCTTAGATGATTAAATCCTAGGAAGAAGCCTTAGATGATGAACTAGGGAAAGGTAGGGTTGAAATTAATGTTTATGTGATATACATCGATGAGTAGTTCTTTGTGATGGTTGTGATTCTATGATTGTGTGATGTATGTTTGTTTTTGCTTCATTATGATACATGTATCTATATGAATGTTGCATTATTGATCACACTTGTTGTAAATGAGATAGACGAATGATGAATGCCATGAATCATGACTTAATTGTATGAACTTAAGAATATACTTGTGATTGTGATTGTCGCTTGTTGAATGGATCGGGTGTTGCGTTCCGACACACAAACTTAGATCGGTTGCCACATTCTGGCATAATTATGGGATCGGTTTCCACGTTTCGGCATAAACATTGGATCGGGTACCACATTCCGGTATGCTAACAGTTTGGGTTTGGGTTCCGTGAGAGGACCAATGATTTGATATAATTGTGCATCTTGAGAAACGTGAAACTGTACCTTGTTCGTAAATAATATTTGATGTTGTTTCCCAGAATTGTGTATGGTATGATGACCTATTTATGTTTGTTCTACTATGTTAACTTAACCTATTATGTATATTGTCATTTGAATGAAACTGGAAAGGCCAAGGATTTCAGGGGATTAGTGTTGTGGAACAAGGGTTGTTCGTATGTTGTAAGGGTGAGAAGTAGAGGTAGGGTACGTGGTGTAATTAACCAGGCAAGTGTTAAAGAGGATTCGGGAGTGGTTAATCAGAATGCTTGTAGTTGTAATCATGGACTTTTATATGTGTTAAAGTGGTTAGGCTATGTTCAAGAACTAGGTGGTAAGTTGACTTCAAAAGTGGTTAGTAGTAAGGCTATTAGTGTAACTCTGAGGTACTTGTGAGAGGGTAAAGGTGGACAAGCGAGTGGTATATTGCATATTCTTACTAGTTGTTTTCTTATATTATGCGGTGGGCTTCGGGTTGACCAATAATGCCTACCACTATGTGTGGTTGTACTGATACTACCTTTGCTATGCCTTTTTGGCATAGTCTGCATACGGGGTAGGTGATGTTTCAATAGGTGAAGACGAAGAATTCTCCAACAGCTTCTATCTTTCCTTCCGCATGGTGGGAGGTGTGTCTTTTATTATTATGTCCAGTTTGTATTCTTAGTAGGTCTGTACCTGTTTAGACTAGATCCTTGGGAGTGTTAGTTACTTTACAAATTTTAACCCGGAATTGTTTTAAAACCCTATGATTCTTTTATCTCCATTTTTCGTTAATCTTCCGCATGTTTTAGCAATTGGGATATGAGGGTTCTCCTACTTAGGTGTTAGAGGTAGGTGCCTACACGGTCCGGTGGGTTGGGTCATGACACAAAGTTATCGTTTTGGGAAAACACAATATCAAACAAGGGATATATGTGAATTAGGAAAGTGAGAATTCAATCCACATTGAATGATCAATAGAAAATCAACACATGCTCAATTAATAATGGATAGGCTAGATTATCATCAATCAAGACTAATCTACTTTCATGTAAAACTGTTATTTAACGAAATTTCCTTTATGTCCCAGTAGTGTCAACAACAAAGCAATCTAAGAACTTAATCTAAACACCTATTTCTAACAAGTTAACCATTCAACAAAGTAGACCTAAATTATTAACATTATTCTCCACTTCATGAATTCTATTTAGAGCAACCCACAAAAATTGGAAGCTAGATTCCAGCGTGCACTCTCAAATCATACATTAAAGACTGATAATTAGAACAAACCCATTTCATGAAACTAAGTATGGAATCAAAGATTCAGCAAAGGAATAGAGAAATAAATCAAATGCCCAAATAGCTTTGTTTGTTTCTAGCACAAAAGCCCAAATTTCATATACATAATTAGACCCATAGTTATAGAATTGTAAAGCAAGGAAAGAGGAAGGGAACAAGAAATTTTACTATTAATTACAAAATCTTCAAACCCTAATGTGAATTGTGAGGCAACATGCCTTGAAAGTCTCAACCCAAAATTAAGAACAATATTTTTCACCACTCTAAGCTAAGTAGATGAACTACTCTTCTAAAAAAATCTGATTTGGAATAATGTTTCTCTTCAGCCTCCTGGTGGGAATTTGAATCCAATGCCTAAGAAATTCAAATTCTCCATTTGTCCAAGTAGGTTGGCTTTACAAAAGCGGATGGAAGGTCAAAAATACAAACATCGCAAAAGTGACACCTCCATCTCTTAAGCGTACTCAGCCCTTTGTGGCTAGTTCACAAAAGCGACTCCTAGACAGTCGCTTAAGTGGCCTATTGATGACATTTGACCATTTACTTAAGTGAACCTTCACTACCACGTTGTACATTAGAGACCCAATTTTTGCCAAGTTAAAAAAAAATTAGCTTCTTTTCAACTTTGGTCCATAATTTTTCTTCCCAACAAAACACACCTTAAATTAACACAATTAGATTGATAATTACCCTCATTCTCTACCTGAGTGCCACAACATAATAAGAAAGAGCCTCAAATGAGTTGAAATTCACAACTTATCACTAGATTCTTACAATTTCAAAGACTAAGAATATGAATAGGATATGATTTAATAAATTTTCCATTGGGATTTTATGTAACACCCCGAAATCAAGGAGTCTAGAAGTGGGTCAAGTGGGAAACTCACAAGCCCAAGAAGTGGACAATGGAACCCTCCATGGAGCCCTAGACGGGTCGTGAAGGGGACCACAGTCTGTTAAAGGGCTCATGGTAGGTTTCCAGAACCTGCCCCATGCAAGCTTCACTTTGACAGATACCTAGATGGCATGTTGTGAGGCTGACATGATGTTAAAGTGGTCGTATAGGGTGTCAAGTAAGTAGGGGTCCTCCCTAGCTACTGGTCAAGGGCCATGGGCATCACAACGACCCGTGAATCCCCACACGGATTGTGAAGGGTTTTCCTTAGACTTAGAGTTTAGGGTCAACTTCAAACAATCATATCTTTTAGCTCAAAATGAATTAGGTGGCCCATTACCTATCAAATTAAAGGTCTTTGAGTCCTCTTTCCAACGCCACCGAGTTTACCCAATTCCCATATCTGAGTAAAAAGTGATGTTCGATATAGTGAAGCACTGTTGGTTTGAATTTCTTCACGACCCGTTTGATGGGCCGTGGTGGTCATGACGACCCATGATGGGCTTCTAGTGAGCCAATTAGGCGAATTTTAAGTCAGGGGTTATTGGGTCTTTTTTCAATTGTCTTAACTCAATACTAAGTTGTTTTTCCTTCTACTCAAAGCCCTATATAATGATTCTAAACCCCCAAAATCATCCAAACTAAATTCATTCTCTTAAATTTCCAAAAGTTGATCAAGATCTTCCTCTCCAAATATTTCTCTCTCTAGAAATTGAAGAAGAAAGGTAGGGTCTCAAGATCAAGCCTCCAAATCCTCCATTGCTTTCAAGCTTTTGGCATCAAGGTATGATAGTTTTCATCATGGAGTTCCCAAATTCTTTAATTTTCAAAGTTTGAATTCCCCAATTGAGTTAAGGTTTTCTTCAATTACCATGAGTTCTCTTCAATGTTGATTTAAACGATTGAATTATGATCTCTTATGCATGAATTGATGAAATACTATGGTTTTTATGAAGATCCCCCATTAACCCATGTAAATCCCATATTTTCCAATTATGATGATATAATGTGGGTTTGATTATGAAAGAAGATTTTTATGAAATCAAGAATGAATTGATAGAATTATATGATTTTATGATGAATTCCTATGAACCCATATCTAACCCAAGATTTCTAGATGTTGATGATTGAAAGTGGGTTTTGAACCTTTAAAGGTGAATTATGAAATTATGCATGTTCTTATAAAGTTTATGGAAATGTTTTAAGGGTTCTTTGAGAGTGAAGTATCAATGATGATGTTGTTGTTGTTGTGTTATTGAAAGGAACTTTCTCATATACACACCTATTCATGATTATGAAAGGTATTCTCATATAATAATGGTTCTTAGGGTTGAAAGGCTTTCTTACCTAAAATGAACCAATGCTAAGAAGCTAATCTTATGATGAGGCAAGAGGCAATTACATTTGCTCTCTAATTGAATGAAAAGAGGCGATTACCCAAGTCACATGATGTAAGGACAAGAGGCGATTACCCATGTTCCTTTATGGGCTATGATGAAAAGATCATGGATGGTGAAGGTTTTATCACACATGGTCTAAGGAGCTATCCTATGATAAGACAAGGGGCGACTACCCGTGTCTTTTAAAGATAAGATAAGCCAAGACTTAATAACTACTCAGTGGGAATTTATGCTTAGCACTGAGAGGATATTGAGATGGAAGCTCTCCCGAGTTGAGGTCGGGTTTCTAGAAGCAATCTTTTTATCCCTTACCTATGTGCCCCCATAGGATGATTTTCGAGATAGGCATTAGCTAGTGGATCTACCTAAGCTACAATTTCATGGTTATACCTTGGCAAGTAGGATAACCACTTTCGGTGTGGGAGACACTGGGAGATCATGTTATAGCTCACATGGTCTTTATGTCGGTTAAGGCTCATTCCCACAATAATAATGAACTAAGGTTACTTCAAAAGTATGTCACACATATTCAAAGATGATTTTCACTTGCATTGATCATGGTTTTATGACTTATGGTTTCTAACTCCCAAAATATATATTTTAGCTTAATCATTGAATACTTATGAAAATGTCCCTTTTTAGCATGATTTAAATGTTTTATGCGTGGCTATCATACTTGGTACATTATTTTGTACTAAAGCATACTTTTGCATACATTTCCCCAAATGTAGGGTATGACAATTAGGATTCTCAGTTTCGTGGCTAGAGGTTGACTTGAGACATTTTCGAGGTTTGGTGAGTCATCATGCTTCGAGGACGGATTCTCATTGTTTTTAATTTTTGTCTTACTTTCAGTTTTGGACGTGATGTTTGGGATAGACCCAATTTCATTCTATTGTATTAGGAGCCTATTGAGACAAAGTGTTTTAGACTTCCTCTTTACTTTTAAAAAACTTTGGACTTGAATTGTTTCCTTTTTTATATTTCTTATGTTATGAATGTTAAGTGGCTTGTATGGCGACTCTCGGGGTCCTATACGCCATGTTACATCTAGGGTGTACCCCTGGGTCGTGACAAACTTGGTATTCAGAGCATAAGGTTTAGAAAGGTCATAGGATGTCTCATAAGCCACATCGAGTAGAGTCTTGTTCAGGAGTGTGAAGCGCGCCACATTTATGAATAAGAGGATATAAGATGTTTAGGAAACTTCACTTCTTTCATTACTCCTAAAGTTGTGCGATAGAGTGTAACTCTAGGTGTATTTCTCTCCAAACCCCTATTTATGCTTTCCACAATATGCCTCCATGAAGGAATCCCGTGAGATTGAATAAGAGTGTTCATGAAAATGTGAGACAAGAGTTCCCCAAGTTCCGGTCAACCCATTGGCCGATCAAGTGACTAATGATGAGTTTCGAGCCGCATTTCATATATTGGCCCAAGCTATGATGGCTCAAGCAAATAGAGAGGTTGTGGCTCCCATGAACCCAATAGTGGGTATGGTGGCAACAAGGGTGAGGGACTTTATTAGAATGAATCCTCCGAAATTTAATGAGTTTAATGTTGAGGAAGATCCTCAAGAGTTCATCGATAAGGTGTATAAGGTGTTAATGATCATGGGAGTGACGCTGGTGGAATAGGCCGAATTTGTCGCTTATCAACTTAAGGGTGTTGCTCAAGTTTGGTTCAACCAATGGAAAGAATAGAAGGCGGTGGGTGAGGGTCCTCTTAATTGGGAGAAATTTAAGGTTAGTTTTTTTTGTGTAACACCCTGGAAACCAGTATGTTGAACTAGAGAGTTCTAGAGCCTTTTGTAAGAGCTGTGGAGTGTGGTATGAGGATTAAAAGTTGTAAAAATGATTTTCGTACTTATAATAGGGGTTTAAGGGTTAGGGCATCAAGGTACGACCACCCAAGGGGTCGTTGGGGAGGACCCTTAAGACCGCCCAAAAGCTGTCAAATTTCAGCACCTACGATTGGCCACCTACTGGCCGTAGGTGGACCCACGTCCCGTAGATGGGGGTCATGGGTCAAGGCCTGCTCTTTGCCTGCAAGGTTGAACCTCAAACAGCACCTACGGAGGTGCAGTACACCCCATAGGCCCACCCACGGTCTGTGGGTGGGTGATCCGTAAGTCAACACAGTTTTTGAGTTTTAGTTTTTAGTTAGGTGTTTAGGGGTTAAGTTAGTAATTAATTAGGGATTATTGTAGGTCGGTTGGTTAGTTATTTAACCACCTATAAATACTTAATAGGCCCCTAAACTAATTCATTAACTCATTCATCTAAGATCCCCAAATCCTCTCCAAAAATCCTACGAAGAAGAAGAAGAGCAGATTTCCTCCATTGTTTCAAGATGGTTTTAGGGCTATGAATTGAGGTATGTTAGATTAATCATCTATGGGTCCTTACACCCATAGATCCCCCAAGGTTTTCCCCCAATTGTGAGTCAAAAACCCAATCTAGCTAGGGTTTGCTTCTTACATTGTGGGTAGAGTTTAGGTATGATTCCAATCTAGTGGATAATACCTTATTATGATTGTATTATCATTGAATTACGACTATATGATGAATTTATGTGATTTATATGGTAAACCCTAGTCTAAATTGATGAATGTGATATTTGTGGGTTTATGCCATTAGAGGTGAAATTGAAGGTTCAAGGTGATCTTCCTAAATCAATGTCATGTGTAGTAGGTGATCAAAGTTAGGGTCATATAATCATGAATTGAACTAGACTTTATTGAATATGATGGATCACGATTTGAAAAGTTAGAATTGAACCTTTATGAATCAATTATGACTAGAATCACCTACTAGTGAATAATGTTATTGAATTACCTTGAAATCTAAATATGATGATGAGATTAAGAAAGAAAGCTCGAAGTAGGGCTTGTAGTCATCAATGTTAGGGCTTTGGGGGTAAAGTCAATACTATGTGATTTTGTTGTGTATTGCTTCTGTCTTACACACTTAGGCATAAAAATGCTAGAAGATCAAAGGTTCTCTCACATAGAATGATTCTGGGTTGGCTTAATAACCTAAAATGAATCAAAGCTTGTTAGTCTAGAATAGCTTGAAGTGGTGACATATGTTCCCCTCATGTATTGCTTGGCTTGGTAGGATAAGACCAATATTGATAGCTTAGGATGGAGGATCTATACTCTCCTAAGGGATAGATTGACTTGGCATTGTAAAATGCATTTCATGGTAGCATGAGTTAGGAGTAATCATGGTAGCCTAGGATAGAGGATTTACACTCTCCTATGGGTAGCTTGAACTAGCATTGTTAGGATGCCTTCATGATAGCATGACTTGGTTTGGCCAAGACCATTTCATGGTAGCTTTAGGATTGAGGACTTATACTCTCCTAAGGATAGCTTAGGATTGAGGATCCATACTCTCCTAAGGGTAGCTTGACTTTGCATTGTAAGCTGCATTTCAAGGGTAGCTTGAGTTAGAGTTAGTCATGGTAGCTTGGGATTAAGGACTCATACTCTCCTAAGGGTAGCTTAGGATTAAGAATCATACTCTCCTAAGGATAGCTTGCATTTGTATCATAGTATACTTGTAAGGGTAGTATGACTTAGTTGGTCTAGGACTATTTCATGGTAGCTAGGATAGGACACTTGTACCTTTCCTAGAATAGCTTGGACTTGCATGTTAGTGTGTCTTCCAAGGTAGTTAGCTTAGCTTAACCTAGTTATGTTAGTAAGATGATAGCATGGTCTAGCCTATTAGGGGGTTATTCCTTGGTAGCCTTGAATTGAGAAATAGAGTTCATTCATGTGTTATGACTTGCCTAGTACTAAATAGAGAAGTACCTTATATGAATAAAGGCAAATAGAATAGAGGGACTAGTCCCCAACTAGTGAGCATTCATGATAGCCTAAAGAAGTACTTAGTGTGGATAGTAGTATGGGATGATATTCATACATTGCACAAGTATGACTTAAGGCTAGGTATGAAGGGTTATTTTACATAATATAGTTTAGCTTGGGTTGTTGCTATAGTTGTCTTCCAAGATATGATTGACTTAAGGTTATAGTTCCCTTGTCTACATGAAGTAAGCAAATAGTAAGACCAAAGGAGCGTGAATATGACTAAATGACTTCAAGGCTGTACTTAGTGTGAAGGGTAGTATGGGATGCCTTTCATCCATTGCACAAGTGTTCTTTGAGGTTACCTAGAAGTATGGTGCCCTTATGGTAAGGAAGCTTAAGACTTGACCATGTCTATAGACTATGATTAAGATGACCAAAAAGGGATACTTGTCTTGGGTGGTATCATGGGATGTTTTTCTTGCTTTGTACATGTATGCTTTTGAGGTTACTTGAGAATGGTGCTATTATGGTATAGATGACTAAGAGTCAATTATGCTTATATGATTATGACTTATCTCCTATGCTCATTCACTATGTCTTATGTTGACTTATGTTTATATGATGCTTATGTTGGAGATTATGCTATGACCATGCTATGACTATGTTATTATATCTTATGCTTATGTCTTATGTTGACTAACCATTTGTAGATGCTCTTATGATGTTGTTCTAGCTTTCATACTTGGTACATTTTGTACTAACGCATACTTTGCCTACATTCTAATCAAATGTAGGATTTCGGAGATTGAGTTCCTTTGGTGGCTAGGTTTCTAAGAAGCAAGAAGAGTTGAAGAATTGGTGAGTTCTCATAGCTTTGAGGACAAACCCGGTTTTCGTAATCAAGACACAACTTCCAATACAAGTGTCTATGATCGTGCTTTTATTCAAGAGTTTAATAGATGGTTTGAGACAAAAGTGTAGTACGGACTTCCGCTTGCTTATGAAAATGTTTTCGATTGTATGGTTTAAAAGAAGTTTTAAATTTCCCGTACTTTTCTATTATCTTATGTTATGACTATGCTAAGGGCTTGTATGAGACCCCTTCGGGGTCAAGTATGCCATGTTACGTCTAGGGGGTACCCCTAGGTCGTGACATTTTGATAGGTTCTTTCCCATTAAGATGAGAGAGGCAAAAGTACTTGAGTTCATTAACCTTCGCCAAGGAGATATGAGTGTGAAGGAATTTGCTTGGAAATTCACACAATTGTCTAAATATGCTCCAATTATGGTTGCCGATCCAAGGGCAAGGATTAGTAAGTTTGTGACGAGTGCTTCCGACTTAGTGGTCAAAGAATGCCTAACCGCCATGCTTGAGGGAGATGGATTTGAAAAGATTAGTGGGATTTTCTCCCAAGGGGGAGATAGTGTGCCTCATGGCTGGTACGTGAATAGAACTATGTTGGTTTTGGAAGAATTCCTTGTTATGGTTTGGTGGGTGAAAGTTTGGAGGTGATGTGACTTCTTAGTATCCCTACCTCTCTCCTTTATCTTCGAGTCTAGCTTAAGGTCTTAGCTCCTCATGGTTCACTCTTTAGGATTCGGGTGTCTTAGTCATCCTCATGTTTCCTGATGCATGCATGCTCATGGAAAATTTGATTTTTCAAAAATATGATTCAGTTTAATTGATTATTGCATAATTATATCCATTTGAGTATGATCTTGCATGTTTGTCTTATATGAAAAGATATTTTTAAAAGTATGTCTTAGCTTGGAGATGGAGTTTCCTCCTCGGGTATGTGCATTTATGTGATCGTATTCATGTTGGGCTTCTCGGTCTAGTTCCTATCTTCCTTATGATATTTTGAAAATGTTCTAGCACACCGTCGAGGTTCCTCTTTGTTTATATGTATTTAGATGAAGTTGCATTAATGATTGGGTTGCTAGTTCTCTCTTACTCTTTTCGTGCTAGTTAAGTTCCATTCGAGGAAGAATGTTCCCAAGGGGCTGATAATGTAACACCTCAGAATCAAGAAGTCTAGAAGTGGGTCAAGTGGGAAACTCACAAGCCTAAGAAGTGGACCATGGAACCCTCCACGGAGCCCAAGACGGGCCGTGAAGGGACCACGGTCCGTTAAGGGGGCTCGTGGCAGGTTTCCAGAACCTCCCCCATGCAAGCTTCACTTTAACAGACGCTGATGTTTGCGTAATCAAGACACAACTTCCAATGCAAGTGTCTACGATCGTACAATAGTAAAGTAATCCAATCAAGGGTTGGGGTCGAGTCCCAAGGGAATGGGCTTGATAATTAATAGAAAAATAAAATTAAGTTCTAATTAGTCATAGCTAAAAATATTATTGATTAAAAACATTATAAATCAAAGGGGTGATGCAAGCGTCAATTAATAAATGGTGTTTGTCACAAGTAAGCAAAAATGCAAAGAGTACTAACCAAGGAGATGGGATTCTTGGGATGTGATAGGAATACGGGATAAACTAAACTATTAGGTACATGATTTTGATAATAAATCCGTTGAATATTTGTGACTAGGCTAGACTATAGTGGGGGTAAATTATCTCTCAAGCAACTTACCCTGAATCAAATGGGTTCCTCTCGGACACCCACTTGCCGCATGAAGAATAGCCTATGCCTTAGCCCAATCACTCTCTCGAGCTGAGTGTGTGGGAGAAGGACTAGGGTTCACTCTCTCGAGTTGAACCTCATGTCGACCCAATCCCACCGGCCATCAATTTGGTAGTCTTAGTTTTACGACCTCTTTCTCGAGCAAGCCAAAAACACAAAGGTGAAATCGTATTTGCAACTACAACTTCATTAAGTTCCACTACAACTACTAAATGAAATCACATTTACTCAACAAAAAAACCATCAATAAGCAAGACCCAACAGATAATCTAATCCATATTCACAAAATCACACCCCAATAATTGAGATTTTAGCTAGACATGTAAAAGAGATAGAAATTTATACCAAAATGAGTTTGCATTCAAATGGGTATGAAGATTTAAGTCACAAAACAAGCAAAGAATGAAGAGTCCATAAGACCCAAGTCCAAATTCTTGGAGTTGAAACCCTTTGAATCTTCAAGTTCTTCAAAACCCTCTCCAAACTTAGAACTCAAAAATCTATGTTAAAAATTCTATATTAAAAATCTGAAAATAAGCTACAACTCTCAACGAGTATTTATAGTTTTCAAAAATCTGTGCTGCAGCGGATCATTCGGGAAGCATTATCAGGCTAAATTTCTTCACGACCCGTTTGACAGGCCGTGGTGGTCATGACGACTCGTGATGGGCTTCTAGTGAGCCAATTCAGCAGTTTTTAAATCAGGGGTTATTGGGACTTTTTTTTCAGTTGTTTTAACTCAATACTAAGTCGTTATTCCTTCTACCCAAAGCTCTATATAATGATTCTAAACCCCAAATCACCCAAACTAAAATTCTTTCTCTTAAATTTTCAAAAGTTGATCAAGCTCTTCCTATCCAAATATATCTCTCTAGAAATTGAACAAGAAAGCTAGGGTTTGAAGATCAAGCCTCCAAATCCTCCATTGCTTTCAAGCTTTTGGCATCAAGGTATGATAGTTTTCATCCATTGAGTTCCAAAATTCTGTTATTTTCAAAGTTAGAATTCCCCAATTGAGTTAGGGTTTTCTTCAATTACCATGGGTTCTCTTCAATGTTGATTTAAATGATTGAATCATGATCTCTTATGCATGAATTGATGAAATACTATGGTTTTTATGATGATCCCCCGTGAACCCATGTAAATTCCATATTTTCCAATTATAATGATATAATGTGGGTTTGATTATGAAAGAAGATTTTTATGAAATCAAGCAAGAATTGATAGAACTATATAACTTTATGATGAATTTCTATGAACTCATATCTAACACATGATTTCTAGATGTTTATGATTGAAAGTGGGTTTTGAACCTTTAAAGGTAAATTTTGAAATTATGCATGTTCTTATGAAGTTTATGAAAAAAATTTAAGGGTGTTTTGAGAGTGAAGTATCAATGATGTTGTTGTTGTTGTTGTATTTTTGAAAGGAATTCTCTCATATACACACCTATGCATGATTGTGAAAGGTATTCTCACATAATAAGGGTTCTTAGGGTTGAAAGGTTTTCTCACCTAAAATGAACCAATGCTAAGAAGCTAATCTAATGATAAGGCAAGAGGTGATTACCCATTCACTCTAATTGAATGAAAAGAGGCGATTACCCAAGTCCCATAATGTAAGGACAAGAGGTGATTACCCATGTTCCTTTATGAGCTATGATGAAAAGATCATGGACGGTGAAAGGTTTTCTCACGCATGATCTAAGGAGTTATCCTATGATAAGCCAAGGGGAGACTACCCATGTCTTTTAAAGATAATATAAGTCAAGACTTAATAACTACTCCATGGGAATTTATGCTTAGCACCGAGAGGATATTGAGATAGAAGCTCTCCTGAGTTGAGGCCAGGTTTCTAGAAGCAATCTCCTTATTCCTTACCTATGTGCCCCATAGGATGATTTTCTAGATAGACATTATCTAGTGGATCCACCTAAGCTAGAAGTTCACGATTCTACCTTGGCAAGTAGGACAACCCTTTTCGGTATGGGAGACACTTGGGGATCATGTTATAGCTTACATGGTCTTTATGTCGGTTAAGGCTCATTCATATAGTAATAATAATAATAAACTAAGGTTACTTCAAAAAGTATCTCACATGTGTTCAAATATGATGTTCACTTGCATTGATCATGGTTTTATGACTTATGGTTTTTAACTCTCAAAATACATGTTTTAGCTTGATCATTGCATACTTATGAAAATGTCCATTTTTAGCATGATTTAAATATTTTATGCATGGCTATCATACTTGGCACATTGTTTTGTACTAACGTATTTTCTTGCCTATATTTCCCTAAATGTAGGGTTCGAAAGTCAAGGTTCTCAGTTTCGTGGCTAAAGGTTGACTTGAGAGATTTTAGAGTTGTTGTGAGTCCTCATACTTTGAGGACGGATTCTCATTGTTTTCAGTTTCTGTCTGACAATAAGTTTTGACATGATAATTGGGCTAGGTGATGAGACTGAGATTTCAACTCATTTAGGGCTTTGTTTTCATAGTTTTATTGTCCTCGATGCCTAATTTATGTCTAAACTGATGTTAAAGTGTTGATTTGAAGTAATGAAGGCTAAGAACCAAGAGAAGGACATTACCGGGCAAAAAAAAGCAAAGAAAGCTGAAGAAGTTAAAGAGAGGCAATCCTGGTGATCGCCAAGACCACTCGACAAGCCACCGAGTGGCTCTTCAGCTCGCCAAAAGTTCTGGCATGCCAGCTTGGGGAAAAACCTACTTGGCGATGGAACTGGACAGTCGGAGGACTGTTGAATGGATCGGCAACCTCGATCCTGATCGCCTAAAGTCACAGAACTATGAGGTTAAAAAGCCAAGACAAATCGGCGATGAAATGGAGCAAGTGGTCCTGAAGGCCAAAATTTGGAAAACTATAAATTGAATTTCAAAAAGCAGAAAAAGGACCTAGTCTTGAATCTAGTGATTTTTCCTGGGTAATTTCTCCATTTGTAGAACTTAGAGCTTTTGAGACTTTGTTTTACTTGGTTTTGAGGAGTTTTCAATTGGGTTTCTGAATTGAGTTGATTTGAAGCATTGTAGAGATTTGGGAACCATTACCCAGTTCATAGATAACATAATAAGTAATTGTTTCTTCCTTTTAATGATGATTGGTAAAAACCCCAATTTTTGGGGTGTGATCATGTGATTATTTGCTTTAATTAGCTTGTGGGTATTGTTGTTTACTGATTTAAATGTTGATTTGAAGTGGGTTTAATTGATAGTTGTGTATTAATCTATGAATTGTAGATGCAAATGCAATTCTAACTTAGTGTTTTGGGCTTGCTTGAGAAAGAGGTTTAGAACTAAGGTTTTCGATTGATGATTGTAGTGATTGGGTTATTGTGGGTTCAGCTCGAGAGAGTGAATTCTAAACTCGATTCTACCAATCTAGCTCAAGAGAGTAGATAACTTGAGGTATTGGGCTGCTTATAGTGTTATGCTTATGGAGGTTCGAGAGAACTCGCTTGAATTGTAATAGTTGTTCGAGAGAAAGCTATTGCATCTATAGTCAAGCCTACCCACTGAGATTCAGCAATTTTTAGTAACTCACAATTACCCATATAGCAAAATTAGCCTATAATTGATCACATCCCCAAGAATTCCTCTCTACTTGTTGATTCCCCTCTTTTCCTAATTGTTCTAGTAGTTAAATTGACAAATCAAATCCCCCCATCTGACATTCGTTGTCACCCCTTTGATTTATCTAAATGTTTTCGATAATTTCTATTCCTTCAATTGATTGGACCACGTTTATAACTTCGTAACTGAATTTTAACTTGTATCACTCCTTGTGGGATCGACCCCAAATCTTTGTTGGGTTTATACTAGATTGCGACCACCTACACCTAGTATCGGATGAGGTGTAGTTGAGTATTCTAGAATCGACAACCATAGAAGGAGTATATATGGACAATTCTGTGAATTTCAAAGCATAGTCTTTCACACATATTTCCTTGACGAATGTTAATGAATTCAAGTACCTTTGCCTCCCTCATCTCAAGGGGAAAGAACCTATCAAGGAAAGTACCCTTAAGTTTTCCCCAATCAAGAAGACCTGCATCAACCACCCTCTCTTTCTTTCATTGGTTGAACCAAACTTGAGCAACACCCTTAAGTTGATAAGCGGAAAATTCCACCTTTACCAACGTCGTTACTTCTATGACTATCAACATCTTGTGTACCTTATCAATAAACTCTTGAGGATCTTCCTTAACCTTGGAACCATAAGACTCTAGGGGATTAGTTCTAGTAAAGTCTATTACTCTAGTTTCCGTTGTACCCACATTTGGGTTCACAGGGACCACACCCTCCCTATTGGATTGAGCTGTCATGGCTTGGACCAAAACTTTAAACTCAACTTGAAACTCTACATTAGTCACTTGTTTGGCCAAAGGACCGGCCAATACTCGAGGATCTTGAGGAGCTTCTTATGGAGCTTCTTTTTCCATGTTTTAACCTGCATTTCTTCTAACGTATGCTCTTCGAGGGGCCATATCCTGAAAAGCATCAGATAGGGATTAGGAGAGAGAAATATAGAGTTACATGCTATCGCACGACTTTAAAGTAATGAAAGAAGTGGAGTTTCATGTACATCTTACAACCTCTTATTCATAAATGTTGTGCACTTCATACTCATAAATAGGACTCTAATCGAAGTGGCTTATGAGACATTCTAGGACCTTTCTTAACCTTGTGCTCTAAATACCAAGTTTGTCATGACCCAAAGTATACCCTAGGCATAACATGGCGTATAGAACCCCAGAGGCCCTACACAAGCTACTTAGCATATATCATACAAGATAATAGAAATAAAGATATCATATAATTTATACATCAAAAGAGTTTGACAAAGCGAAAGTTTAACATAAGTCTAAAAATTCATCTAATACATCATAAGGAAAGTGATTGGGACGTAAGTCATACATCACATACAAAGTATGAAAATGGAAATGACATAAAGAAATAAAAGTGTCTCAATCCTCAGAACATGAGGACTCACCAATCTTCAAAAGCCCAAAAGGATCAACTACCCACGAGTATGAAAGGTAGGAGTGTCGGACCCTACATTAGTGAAACAATGTAGGCCTGGACAAGTATGCATTAGTACATGAAATGTACTATGTATACTAGCAATGCATAAGAGTTATGAAATCATGCTAAAAAGGAATTTATATGGCATGCAATGACCAAGCAAAATTGTAAGATAACATATTAGAAAACATAAGTCATAATCATGATCAATGCAAGCTAAACATCTTTAAAACACTTGTGAGATATTTTTGAAAGTAACAGTATATTATTGTGGGAAGTGTACCATATAACCGACATAGACCATGTCAAATATAACATAGAATCCTGTGTCTATCCCACACCGAAAATATATGTCCTTACTTGCGAAGGTAAGATCCATACATTTGAGCTAAAGTGGATCTACTAGTTAATGTCTATCTATGACAAACCCATGAACATTCATACTCTCAAAGCAACCTTAAATCATTTATATCAATTATTTAGAAGGAACATGCATATCTGTATTAATTCACTTTTCATAGTTAATAAGCTTAATCATGTGTTCATAGTCTAAAATTCATGGGTTCATATGAACATAACTCCAAACCATGTAATTGCCTCAATGGATGCATAAATAGATAGAAAATAATCAATTTGATCAAAATTGAAACTCATGAAGATTGAATAAAACTTTAACTTGAATTGAGAATCTATCTTTACAAAATAGAGATATTTTAGGACCCTATGGAGGAAAGGACCCCATAAGCGAATACTAACATACCTTGATGTTAAAAGCCCACAAAGAATGTAGGATTGGATACTTGAAATTGAACCTTAGCTCCTCTTCTTCTTCCTTAGTCTTGAGAGAATTTGGGGAGTGAATTTGGGGGATTTTAGGAGAATGAATACAAAATGTTGATTTGGGGTTAAAAACATTATATAGGGCGTAGGGTAGAAGATAAGATGGCGTAGTTTAGACATTAATCATTTAGGAAAAAGACTTAAAATCCATTTTTAAAAAATCTTTCAAACTCGACCTACAGTTCCGACCTAGGGTCTGTACTGGTTAACCGTAGATCATGTACTAGACCATGAAATCACCTATCTTTTGACGGAACATTTCTACGGCTCGTAAGTCTTCCGGCGGTCCGTAAAAACCAACTTTAACCCTCAAAACTTCACCAAGTATGGGACTCACCTACGAAACATATCTACGACTCGCACATAGGATGATGACCATCCTGGTGAACCATAGAAAAGGTACTAGACTTGAATTTAAGAAAATATGTTCCCTCTTTTAACGGATGCCATTACGGTCCGTAGATGGGACCCGTAGACATAGTCTGCAATCCAAAATTTTATTTTCTTCCTTTTTCCAAACCTGAGGTATTACATTTAGCCACAATAGACTCACCAATAGGAGTAGAGACAGTAAAAGGGTCTAACAATAGATCTGGAGAAATATCAAATCTCATAGCCACATATGGCATCACAAAAGACAAAGTAGCACCGAGATCAAGAAAAGCATAAATATCAAGATGAAATTTTTTCAAAATACTGATAAACACATTGGGAGAGCCCTCTTAATCATGACGTGTTTGAAGTACATAGAATTGGTTTTGCTTTGGAGCACTTGAACTTGAATTACTAGTCGTAGCTTGACAACCAATTTTCCCTTAGTAGTAAGTGACACAGACAATCCCTTATCTTGTGACCACACTTATCACAAACAAAGCATCCCTCTATACCAGCTAAGCATTTACCATCATTCTTCCTTCCACACCTAGTACAAGTAGACAAAGAAGATCCACCACCATTTCCTCCTAGAGGCTTAGGGTTAGGCACCTTATCTTTGTTAAACTTTTGAACCAGAGCATTAGAGAAACCTTGACCGAAGAACCTTTATCAAAATCTAGAATGACCATGTCCATTAGACCTCGAATGTGAAAAGTCACCATCACCGGTCTTTGCCCTTTTTGCCTTCCTAGACCTTTCTTTAAGCTTCTCATGTTAGATTTGTTGAGCATGTGTCATTAGGCGAGAAATATCCATTTCTTTAATGATCATGGTGGTACGACATTCCTCAACAAATAATTTAGACACACCTGACACAAACTTACTCATCCTTTCCCTAGAGTCGGCAACCATACAAGGAGCATATTTGGACAATTGTGTGAATTTCAAAGCATACTCCTTCACACTCATATTTCCTTGACAAAGGTTAATGAACTCAAGTACTTTGGCCTCCCTCATATCAAGGGGATAAACCTATCAAGTAAAGTAGCCTTAAACTTTACCCAATCAAGAGGACCCGCATCTACTGCCCTCTCTTTCTTCCATTACTCAAACTAAACTTAAGAAACATCCTTCAGTTGATAAGGCACCAATTCGAACTTTTTTACCGGTGTCACTCCCATGATCATCAATACCTTATACACCTCAGAAATTATTTCTTGAAAATCCTCCTCAACTTTGGAATCGTAAAACTCCTGGGGATTCATTCTAGTGAAGTCCCTCACTCTAGTTGCCATCGTATATACATTTGGGTTCATAGGTACCACAACCTCCCTATTGGCTTGAGCCATCATAGTTTAAGCCAAAACTTGAAAAGTAGCTCGTAAGTCGGCGTAACCCACTTGTTCAGCCAAAGGGTCAGCCAGAACTTGAGGAGCTTCTTGTTCTATATTCTCACACGAATTCCTTGTAATGTATGCCCTTTGAGGGGAAATATCCTTGAAAATATTGGATAAGGACTAGAAGAGAGACATATAGAATTACACTCTATCGCACGACTTTAGAATGATGAAAGAAGTGAAGTTTCCTAAACATCTTATAGCCTTTTATTCATATATGTGGCAAGCTTCACACTCATGAACAAGACTCTACTTGGCATGGCTTGTGAGAAATACTCTTTCTAAACCTTGTGCTTTGAATACCAAGTTTGTCACGACTAAAGTATACTCTAGACATAACATGGCATATAGAACCCGAGAGGCCCTACACAAGCCACTTAGCATACATCATATAAGATAATAGAAATAAAGAGTTCAAAAGAAACAGTCTTACATCATCAAAGATTTTGACAAAGCTAAAGTCTAACATAGTCTCAAAAATCCATCTATTACATTAAAAGGAAGTGGTTAGGACGTAACTCATACACCACATACAATGTTTGAAAACTGAAGTAAAGAAAATCATGTAAAAGTGTCTTAACCCTTGGATCATGAGGACTTAACGCTCAAATGTCCTCCTTAAAACCAATTAAAAGGGACAGTGGTCGTAGTCAATAAAAATCCCATGAAGAGTCGGGTTGAATCCCACATGGAATGGTATATCGTAGAAAATTTCTATCAAGAAATTTGGATTGTAAAATTGCTCATTTGTAATAGTAAGAACAAGTGGGTGGATAATTCCACCAATTAAATAAAAAAAAACTTTGGTTATCAGTTGTCATAATTTAAACTAAAATTTTGGAGAATGTAAGAGTTACCAAGAAATCTAGGGGTGCAGGGATTAGAAATCGATGTCAGATTTGGGTAATTGTGTTGCTCTATAGTGATGAACATTCATGAATGGCCTAAGTCATCCTCAATGACACTAATCATCTTTTTATTTCAAAGCATCTATACATGGAATCTCCTTTCGGTCACATCTAAATGCAAGACTAAATACCTTATTGTATTCTCTCTTTAGATGTAGAAATAGGATAAATATATTTGACCATAACCTCTATTTTCAAGCAAATTACATACATCAAACTAAAATTGCTAGTATTGGACTAATAACCCACTCCAATCACTCTCTTTCGAGCATTGATGGAAGATCAGGAGTAGGATATACGTTTGCAACATTAACCCTTAAATTACCCCATGCTAATTAGCCCAATTTCATATATGAACAATAACAAAATAGAACATAACACAATACCCACTATATTAAATCAACACCAAACCCCATAATCACACCCCTATATCTTGGGTTTTAGCCACCCATCAAAAAACCAAATAAAATATACCTTCAATGAAAGCAGCCATTGGTAGTATGAAATTAAGAAGTTACAAGTAAACTCACTTTGGATTCAACTTCAATTTATCAAATTCAAGAGCAAAGTTGTAAAACCCCTAAAGCTAGAAAGTGTTCTTCACAAAGGTCTAGTGTTCTCTCTAAACTCAAAATATTTCTCACTATTTCTTACTTTCAGAACTATTTTTAGGACCCTAATTTCTCTGTCCTTTGGGCTATTTATAGTTTCCCAAAATTTTGCCCAAAATACAATGCGCGTCTCATTCGGTGACATTAGTCGGGCTCGCCGAGCTCATTCAGTGAATTGTCTCTTGCTCTTCAGCTTGACTTTTCATGCTCTAGGCTTCAGGTATTTGAACCTTAGTCGGTGAACTCATTTGGGTCAGCCTTTTACATATGGGGCATCGTTGGGCATTGCCTTTTGAGCATTTAATCTTTCTTCTTACACTATCATTTTCGTTGATGATCAACAAGGTCACCTTTCTCATTCAGTGCATCTCCTTCTCTAATGGAGTTTGTCGACCTGATTCGATAGACACAAGTGTTATACACTATCATTTTGGGCGAGGTCATTATCACTAGGCGATCCGCCTTTCTCATTTGGCGATCAATAATGTATAGTTTGCACTTTTTTGTATTTTGGCCATTCTTTCAAACATCAATTCTTGCCTTGTCCATTTGCCTTCATAGCTGAAAATCATCAACATTTTATTGGAATAGGACAAAATTAGGCATTGAGAACACTAATTAGTGAGCTAAATAAACCTCAAATGACTGCAAATCTACCACTTATCAACACCCCTAACATAAACTTTAGTTTGTCCTCAAGTAAATCAAGAACACAATTAGCTTAATATGGGTGTCTACAACAGTACTTAATGAGAGATAACATGCAAGTGCCATAACAAGACTACTCTCAACAACATGCTACACTCAATCAAGATAAAATACTTCAAATGATGACTAGACAGTCTCAACATAAGCTCAAATCACTTTAGCTTCTCTTCGAATGCAAGAACATGTTTCAATAAATGCATTTGAGTACCCTCACATCAAGAACAATTTCATGCTGTCACAAAGAAAATCAACATAAAAATAAGGAATAAATGCAACTCTCACTCTCTCAAAAGAGAAACACATACAAGCTTTGTCCCATAGGTTTGCCCATATTTTCCAATCATCACACAACCTAGTTCATGAAAGATCTCAAGGGTCTTTTAGGCTTGTAATAGGGCTTAGGGTTACGGTATGGTCAATTTGGCTCGGTGACTTTATGTTTTCAAAGCATTGTTGCAACCATGTTCACCTCTTCTCAAGTTCTTTTCATTATTTTTTATTTGACAACTCAACTTTGACTTTTCGCTCAATTTATTTGGAATCCTCTTTATTTCATTCACTTCTCTTTTTCATTTTCCTTTTTCCAAAGCATTTTCATCACAGTAATTCTTTTTTTAGAAGAAGGGGTTCCTTCTTGTTATAACAAACTTCAAAGTTGAGTCTCATTTCATCTTTCTTTGGCTTTAATTCCTCCTTCCTTTCTACACCACCAACTTAGGATTTTGGCCTAAGTTGGCTATTCAAACATAATAATGCATCAAAAAGGATTTTAGGTGAGAAGGTAGGGACAATTTGGATTAAGAGGCTTTCTTTTGGTTTTTTTCCAACAAATGGGTTAGGCTCAGATGGTGCCAAAATGGTTGAACATCATCAAAAGGTAGTCATGAAAGATTATAGACATTTCGGTTCCCTCTTTGAATTGTTTCCCAAGATCACGCCTCACATTCGCCAAGATTTAAATAATTGGATAAAAAGGCAAATTATAGGACTCCACACACATGCTTTCAAGTAAGACCTCACCATACTCTGCACTTCAAAATATACTCATCTAGCACATGAGATCAAAAGCGTACATGCGATCTTCATTATAAGGATCACATCAAAATGCAGCTAGTCAACAAAACACTCAAAAAGATCACTCAAAAGTGCAACCACATTGATTTCATTCTCACAACACCACACTCTACATCGTGCTCATCATGACCACAAGAAAGAAGGTGTTTCCCAACGATATTTTTTGTTGCCTATATTGAATGTTGTTGCCAAAAGTATTTTAGGCAACAATAAAAAAGTTGTTGCATGTCGTTGCAATAAACGCCAATGGGAAAAGTTTTTGCAACAACAAAATTTATTGTTGCCAAAAATGACTTAATGCAACCAAAAAACTTGTTGCCTTACATTTGTATAGTTGTGGCTTATAAAAGTTATCACAACAAAATCTATTGTTGCCACAAGTTAAACTATTTACCAACAATATTAGTTGTTGCAAAAAATTAGTAATTAATCTGTTAGCAACGATAATTTTTATTGCAATAAAACAAATATTTTCCATACACCTTTAGCAATAATTTTTTTGTAGTTGTTATATACACATTACACATTTCTTTTAAAAAATTTACACAAATATTTAAACTAAAAATTATATGAATTTGCAAACATCAATATATAAGATTGATGGACTAGATATTTACCACTTCCTACAAAACTAAATACTTTTGCATATCTCTACTAATAGTCAAAAAAATTATACATATAAGTAAAGTCATTGTATTCTAATTCTACAAGCAATTTAAAAAAAACCTTCTTCCGATAAAACTTGTACTGCTGGATTGTTGAATTATGCATGTTCATCCTGCTAATAAAAGATAAATATAATTATATTTTGATAAAGTCAACTATAAAATACACAAATATAAATTTAAAAGGTAGAGAGAATCACATAATATCTAGGTATATGTTTTAAGACTCATACGCCCAAAAATAACCAGTTCTTCCTAGGCCACATTGAACCAAATAAAAGAAATAACAAGTAAAAGCCTAAGTATAGTGTTGTGCATCGACTCATTCCAGCAAATTTAATCCCAGAATGGTAATTGTTACATTAGGAAGTAGAGTGTTAATGATCCAAGAAGTCTATCATCAAACTAAACTTTCAAATGACATTTATAATTTCTAATTTTTTTTACAAGTAGATGTCGTTCATATTTCTTCAATTAGCTATTTGTCTACACAATAAATATGTTACATAGGCAATATATTGCCCTTAGTGAATGAACAAAGAGAACCTTAATCCTATATACCAGCTTATAATGAACAAGAGCAACAAGTTTTTTCCTTATGAAGTACTTAGGAAACACTAGTCATTATTGACACAATCTTGACCAGTACAATCTCTACAAATTTTACTTCACTCTCAAAGAACAAGAGTGAAGTAACCACATGTTTACGTAAATATAAGCAAAAAAATGATGTTTCTAGGTATTCAACTGTTTATAGCTAAACTGAGATATCAACACATTTATGGAATAAATGATAAAGAAAATAGATAAATAATACTAAAGTGCTTTATCAAGTGGCAAATAGATAAAGAATACTAAAGTGCTTTATCAAGTGGCCATACTAATTTTTAACAGAATTCAATTGGACTCATTAGACTTCAATTTTAAAACATAAACTAGTTACATAAGGTGAAAAAGGAACCAAAATATCAACTCCAAGAATGCAATTAACTGCGAAGCTACTAGATTTCCAAGACACCTATTTGATCTAATTTCACTTCTCTTGAAACTTCCTATAGACATACATTGATCAATGACCATAATTATGCAAAGATGTTGATTTATAGCATTTATGATAGACTACTATGCTATCATAGCAGACACTAGAATATTTTCAACATATACAATTGCATAAAAAGATCTCTTAAAGACATGATTTACATGTGGAAGCATTTATTTCATTAGTTCTCTTAAACTAGAGTTTTTGATTATCACAACATGCTCATCAATACAAGAATTAACCATCATGAAAATCAGAGTGACTAGAAATATTGATTATTAGCTTTAAGTGTTATCTAGACATAGATTGGATGCAAGAGTGGCTCTTAGCATATTATGTAATCTGGATAATCACAAAGGACAAAATAGGAGGGACCAACTAAGATTTAATTGCAAAAGAACAAAACAAGAAATAAATCTAACTAATTATTACCTTTTAGTATGTACATATAGAACAATCCGTTAATCTTAATAGAGAAAAATGGAAGTAATATGTTGACAAGTGCAATCCCATTCCAAGATCAAACTATCATATAAAAAACTGCATTCAGTTTCTAACTAGGAGAGCAACAACTAATTTCATCGGAGTCAATTCTCACTGTTTTAACTATACTTGTCAGTTACACTACTCCAATCAATTATTTCTAAACTTTCACGATTTTATCCTTTCAACTGAGCATTTTTGTATCATTAACAAAGCATGCGTAACTAACTATACAGACTGTCACCAAAGAACCCCAAAACCATTTGAAGGGAACCACAACCAAGCAAGTCTAAATGTACATGTTGATTCACAATGTAACTACAATTTGACATTTGGCAAGAAGCACTTAGACAAGTATCTTCCACAGCAACCTAAGGTTTGAATAGCATAATTGTGACTAACCTGTAGTTAGTGGAATTTCATAATGCGCATATCTTGTAGCAGGGGATTAACTTTGTTACCAAGCCGCTAAAGGCTTCACCAAGCTCAGACAGCAAACCAACCAATTTAGGCGCAGAACTATAGACAACATCCACAAAAATATTGCTTTAAAAAATGTATTAGGTACGAAGATGAAGAAAAAAATACGTGAAGATGAATTAAACGCTAACTAAAATCATTATGCCAACGCTTCAAACAATGAGAGCACAAAAAGATATATAAAGAAGCAGATTGAGGTAGAATAAACAGATCCAAAACAAAAGGAAACATTGAATGCATCATATTAATACGATGCCCTTCAAAAATTCAAAGAGGAAGCTAATAGCTCCCTCAGAAAGAGATGCTCATAATTTAAACATAGCAACATTTACATAATGTTGTACAAGGCTCACTATGGTGATGCATGATGCTTATACAATCAAGATAAAACATGAAACTCATAAATCTCACCGTTGAAGACTCGCCATTAAACCAATTAATAGAATACAATGACCAACAATGTAAGTGGACTGGAGAGGAGTGAGGAGCAAAAACACAAATGCAAATGGGTTAGGAGATTGCCTGATGAACAGAGAAGACTCTTTATCTTATAACCTTTTTGAATTTCACTCTTATGTCCTATACAACCCATATTCACAATACAAAAAATTGTCAAGTTAATCATAAAAGAAATCACTAAATAACTCCAAAACCACAATGCACTTCTTCAAATTCAAACATCATAAGTGAAGACCAGAAATGGATAATCAAGTGCAACGGTGCATTAATCACCTTAAAACCTCATGGAATTCATGCGTACTTATCCAGCTTGGTTTTTCCTGGCCAATAGAGCATTTCCTTCTCTTCGTAACTCCAACATATAGAACTGGACAATTGTTATGACCTCCAAGCTGGAAAAATCAAATAATAGAGAAACATCTCAAGTCAGAGAATAATGCGAATTTGTATGTAAAGAAATGGAACTTGGGCCCAATCTAACCCCACAAGCTAGCTCATGCGGTGAGGATTGTCCCAAGAGAATATAAAAAGACCAATTCCTCGTACCCACACCATTGTGGAAACTCAACACCTTCTCGCACTCCGATAATATAAGATACGGGTCCAACATAGAGTAAAATTGGGATGAGTCTGGCTCTAATGCCATGTAAAGAAATGGACCTTAGGCAAGGATTGTCCAATACCATATATAAAGAAACCAGTTTCCCATCCCCACACTGATGTGGAAACTCAACAATGTTCATGGGTTGACACACACACACATGATGTATCATGTACACTAGGAGAGCAAAATATATCATCACTTAGACAGCTTCTAAGTTCTAAATGTCATCACTTAGACAGCTTCTAAGTTCTAAATGTCATCACTTAGACAGCTTCTAAGTTCTAAATGTCATCACTTAGACAGCTTCTAAGTTCTAAATGTCATCACTTAGACAGCTTCTAAGTTCTAAATGTCATCACTTAGACAGCTTCTAAGTTCTAAATGTCATCACTTAGACAGCTTCTAAGTTCTAAATGTCATCACTTAGACAGCTTCTAAGTTCTAAATGTCATCACTTAGACAGCTTCTAAGTTCTAAATGTCATCACTTAGACAGCTTCTAAGTTCTAAATGTCATCACTTAGACAGCTTCTAAGTTCTAAATGTCATCACTTAGACAGCTTCTAAGTTCTAAATGTCATCACTTAGACAGCTTCTAAGTTCTAAATGGCCAAGTAAAAATAATCTACAGCCCACAAGAAACCTTCACTTTCAAATTAGGCATTATAGAAAGATTAGTAAACCACTATGGAACCCGATTAACAAAAGCAATTTTATTTTTTTTGGTTCATCTCGAGGATTTTTATTTTTTTTACGAAGTTTTATTATTCATATCTTATTATATGCCTTTTGCAATTGTGCATGCGACAATAGATCAAATAATAAACGTACTTCTATAAAGTATTCTTATGAAAAGGGGTAGTAAACATACTTCTGTAAAACTTTTTATAGCCTTGATTTGTAAGGCCCACATTCTTTGAGATCTACCAATGGAATTTGAAAATAAGCAAAGACAGAATGATAGACTCTAATCATCCAAATATCTCCAATCTGCCATAATGCATCTCTCTAAACACATTGCATGCTCATCCCTGCTAAAGTGAGGCAAGAGTATTCTGGCATTTGATGGATCTCCCCACAATTCTGAACTTAAAAGGCTTCACTACAGTGGAGGAATCAGAGGAAGAGGAAACGAGACTAGTTACACTACATATCTTGTAAGCATTTGATAGTCTCCTTTCTAAACAAACCAGCTGTAAATTACTTCCTTCAGAAACTAGCTAGTTAAAAGTTAGTGCTGATACATTAACTCCAATTTTCTTCACAAGATGTACTACCTTACCTCATCATAAATCTGATCTAAAATAGTCTGACCATCCAGACTTCCATGAACTGCTTCTCTTTTTGCAGTGAGCCAAGTGGAGTAGTCACTGGATCTCTCCCTAACAGAAACAGCTTTGTATGTAGGCCCAATCGATGAAATGCCAGTGGATAACATTACGTGAAACTGAGTTTCCCCAACACCTGTTTAAAGGATCCAAGAAAATGATTGCCACGATAAACTCCCTTGGCTTATAATTTACTAAATTATACAAAGTAACGAGAATATTAACTAGAAGATAAGGAATCTAATATTTTAAACTATATTTACGGATATAACTGCTAAAAAAGCAGCAGCATGACTCTAAAAATACTGAGAATTTTCAAAAAGTACCAAGGAAATGCACCTAAAAGATCATGAGCAACAACAAAGTTAAAAGAGGATAAAATTTCATTTGAGAAAGCACATGGGGTAGCACTTACTGAAGTTATTCAGAAAAATACAGGTCAAATGTACTACACGGTGCTCAAGCTATAAATGTTTCAGGATACAATCGACCGATTTTGTTAGGACCAAATTTTCTAGGTCCATCGTAGCGACCTAGTGAACAATACATACTCTTTTTTCAAGGACTGACATCACTACTTTCCATGAATTTTAGAAATATGATCCACCAATTCCGTAAGGCCCAAAATTTTGCAGGTCCATTCGAATAGACCTAGTGAAAGATACTTAGTGCCTCTACCAAACTGACGTCACTTTTTTTTTGCAGTTTCGGGGTCACAACATAAGAATTTTGGATTATCTCAGTTTTTCACGTGTACTTATACATGAATATTTCGGAATATGATTGACTGACTTCGTTTGACCCCAAATTGTGGGTCCATTCAAAACAACATAATGAAAGAAACTCATTGCTTTTCCATGTTCGATGTTGTTTTTTTTAGAATTTTGTAATCATGAAATAGGAATTCAATATTATCTCGGTTTTTATGTGTATTTGGAATACGATTGACCAATAGAAACGACCTAAACAACCATACTCATTGTTTCTCAAGGAGCAACATCGCTTTTTTTTTTGAGTTTCGGGGTCATGAAATAAGAATTCAAAATTATCTCAGTTTTTCATGTGTACCAGTCCATGAAGTTTTTGAAAATATGATCGACTGACTTTATTTTGTTTCATTCTATTGATTGGTTCAAGAGTCATCATATTAGTGCCTTGGAGAAATGCCTACCTGGTTTGGCCCCAAATCTAGTGGGTCCATTCAGTACGACCGACTCAACGATACTCATTGTTTTTCAAGGACCAGACGTCACTTTGGAATTTCGGGGTCACGAAACTAGAATTCACTATTCAGGATTATCTCAACTTTTGGTGTATATATTAGTCGATGAATTTTTCGGAATACGATCGACAGAATCCATTTGGCCCCCAAATTTTTGTGGGTCCATTCGGATGACCTAGTGAACGATACCTTATTGCCTCTATAGGACCAACATTGCTTATTTTAGAGTAGGGTCACGAAACAAGACTTAAGGATTATCTCAGTTTTTCGTGTGTATTAATAGATGAAGTTTTTGAAATTCGATCCACTAAATAGGTATGACCCAAAATTTTGTGGATCCATTCAAGACGACCTGTTGAACGATACTTCTTGTTTCTCAAGGACCAATATCGTTTTTTTTTGGAGTTTCGAAACTAGAATACAGGATTATCTCAAGTGTCTATTAGTCTATGATTTTTTCAAGTTTCTGAGGTCACGAAATAGGAACTCATGATTACCTCAATTTTTCGTGTGTATAGGTCCATGAATTTTATGACTTCAAAATACGATAGACCGACTTTGCTTGGCCCTAAATTTTGTGGATCCACTCAAAATGAACTAGTGATCGATACTTTTTGTTTCACAAGGACCAAAGTCGTTTTTTGGAGTTTCAAGGTCACAAAACTAGAATTCAAGATTATCTCAGCTTTTCAAGTGTAGTTCATGAAATTTTCAAAATACAATTGACCAACTTTGTTTGGCCTCACTTTTGTGGATCCATCCAAAACTACCTAATGAACAATACTCATTGTTTCTCAAGGACTAACGTTGCTTTTTTGTAGTTTCGGGATCACAAAACAGGAATTCGGATTATCTCTGCTTTTTGTGCCTATTAGTCTGCATTTTTCAAGTTTTGAGGTCACAACAGGAATTTATGATTATCTCAGCTTTTCATGTGTAGTCTATGAATTTTATGAAATATGACTGACCAACTCTGTTTGACCCCGTATTCTTTTGAAGGTCCATTCGGAACGACCTAATGAACAATGCATATTGTTTCTTAAGGACCGATGTTGCTTTTTGGAGTTTCAGGCCACGAATCTGAAATTCAGGACTTTCTTAGCTTTTTGTGTGTATTAGTTCGTGTGTAGTTCATGTATTTTCCAGAATACAATAAACCGGCTTAATTTGGCCCCAAATTTTTTGGGTCTATTTGAAACAACCTAGTGAACAATACTCATTCGTGACAACCTTGTAAAATAGAGCTTTTGTTATCAGACAAACAGGATCACAACTCGAAACCGTAAAATTTTAATCAAAAAGCAACACGTACCAGGAGGTTTGCCTCTATCCCTTGAAAATAAAAGAGCAACAGCAGCAGAACTCGCCGCTTTGTTATTAGAAGGATTAATTGCAGTTTCACCTCGGTATAAAAACTGAGAACCTCCGTCACCCACAATGACAGTCTCAGTGGAAAAGGCATAATCTACAAACACGAAAGGTGACACTTAAAATATAACTTGTTTCTCACAGAATCAAATACAAAGACAAATCAGCATCCATTAAATGTGAACAAATAAAGTTTTTCATAAATGAACAATTATGAAGCCAACTCACCAAACTTTTCAAGGACAAGTTTGATGTCAGTATCCTCATCCTAGAACAACATTCAAATGGATTTTGTTACACTTAAATGTAAAAAGAAAAAAGGTTGATCATATATACTAGAAAAGCAAAAACTCCAATCCCTCAAAGTTCATTCAAGCATTTTAATCCAACTCACTCTAAATCCAAATTGACTAGTCCAGGCACTCATACAGAATCTGAATTGCATAAGAACTAATTTTATCCCCTTATCCACAATTATAGAATATTAGGCATCATTGGAATAAACTGCTTTGCCACAGGGGTGCCAGAAATAACAAAATGATAGGTTTACAAGACTTTGGACTTACAGAAAATAACAAAATCCCCACCGGTGATGCTGATCCAGATCGAGAGAATGAGCGTTCCCTGACACTGAGCACGAGATCATCAATCATGAGTACTTGATTTCCCTGAAATTTGTTCTCCCCAAGTTAGTATATCCCATTTTGAATCAAGTTAGCACAAATTCTCTAGTAGGAACTTCATAAAATTTGAACTGAAAATCAAGTTAAAAGGTGGAAGTTCAAATTTCTCTCAATAAGGCAGGCATTCATATTTTAAAGATAAGTTAGGACTACTGGAGCAAAAAATTACCCGAGTTTTTGATAATGAGATTAAATCAATTGCCAGTCCTGGCAAGAAGCCAACAGTTAGTAAAGCACCGTGGATCTCATTACCAAGATCGGCATGAGCCTCCTCATCATCATCAAACGTGTCCCACTGAACCTGGAAAAAACATCATTTTTCTGCACTTCAATTCTTGTTAAAAGCAGTCAGAATGCAATCCCAAATAGGTTCTAATCTATATCCATTAGATTCACCTCTTCAAACTCATTAGTGGTAGCATTTTGCCCAAAAATTCCTTGGGATATCGAAGTAATTACTGGAATTTGGGAGCCAAATCTACCAGCGATCTGCAGAAATAATTCATATAATGAGTGGAAATGATGTTATTGAGGTCACTACTGTAACAAAGTACAGTACTTCAATTGAAACAACAAAAAGGGGGACTATAACTATGCTAAAAATTAGGTAAAATGTTTGTAGGTTATTATACCCTAACACAAATTACTACGTAACCAGTTGATCTCTCCTTTCTTTCTGATTAAGAACTAGTGGATCTCTCCTAAAAGCCTTAAGCCAAAAATGTTCCCAACAATCCTACAATTGACTAGAGCAATTATAGAGTTTAACAGATCTGTTACTAAAATATTCTTCACTGTATTTTACTACGCTTCATTCTCCTATCTTTTACACATTATCTCATCCTTCTCAGTTCTTCTATTTCATATTAAACCTCTTCAAAAATACTTTAATTTTTTTTTTTTGAAAAATGTTAAGTGGATTATAGATGCAGTGTTATCAAAGGCGAAAAGCGCAAAAAAGCTCTGAGGTCTGTGGGGGCTTTAAGCACAAAGCGCAAATAAAGCGCGGGCTTTAATGAAAAAAGGCACAAAGGGAGAAAAGAATACAAATATATATGCTTAGTCCAAGACTAATAATTATAAACATGAATGACAAATATATGACCAAAGAAATTGAAAAAAAAAATTATGATAAAGTGAAATATCAATTATTTAGTTTCACTTCTTCATAAGAGGCTCATTGGCAAGGAAATGTTTGCCTTAGAACCTTGATGACGACACTAAAGCGCACATAAAGCGAGGCGAAACGCTCAACATGTTTTGAGCCTCGCTTTAGGGCTTAAGCGCGCCTTTGATAACACTGTATAGATGTAGTACCACAAGGTGCTGTCAAACTATGTTGCTCTGACTCTTCAAAACGCCTTTGGGCGGGTTCTAGGCCCTCCAAAAATGTGAACCGACACATGTGCAGCAACATTTTGGATAGTCCAAGCAAACATAGCTGTCAAAAATATTTACAAAGCGCCAGAAGAATACCCATTCTATCTTAAAAGGATTCTATGAGATCTATCACTGCTTCAGCATCATTTACATAACTCTGTTTACACCAAAAATAAAACAAAAGCAAACAATTCATTTTAGTTGACTGGAATTCCTTCCTCTGATGTTTCAGTAATCCAAAAGCTCAGTTATGTGTCCTGACATGCTCCATTTATACTAAATTGAAAGTAAATTCAAGTTGATTCTTGAAGAATTGAATTATTGCTTAGAACAAAACTAAGGTCATAAATTATTATGTTATATAATAGAATAATACTCTTTAGTCCAATTTGTAAGACACTTTTAACTCGGTGATGTACTAAAATGTGTGCGACCATTCTATTAAGGGAAAGGGTTGTATTTGCTCTCTATTATTGAATGTTCAATATTGTCCTCCGTTATATTATTGGTCCACATATGCCCTTAATATTATACTATCTGTCCATATATGCCCTTACAGTTATAAAAGTGGCTCAAATTTCCCCTTCCTCTGTTAACTCCATCCATTTGCATACGGCCTACGCTTAGCTTCTACCAGCCACTGATTAACAACTATAATTATTCAATCTACAAAAATGATGATGGAACATCTGATGTAACATATTAGTTTGATTGTCATCAAACCCATAAATACAATTTGGACAGTATCTTTACATGCCTATATCTGCAGAAACTCCCTCAGCAAATCAAAGGCAGACTAAACAGAGACCTTTTTTCTGTCCAAAAAACTCAAAGCAACTTCCTCAGAATAAATCACACTTACGGACCGAATACAATTCAAAATGATCTGAAAAATAGTTTGTTGGCTTTAAAACGGGGAGATGATGTGCAGTAGATCAAAACACCTAACAAATGCAATACTAAGTAGAATCATTATGTTGGTGATGATGGTAGGTGAAGGTGTTGGTGACTTTGGGTTGTGGTGGGAGAAGAAGGATTGGAGTGGTGAGTTGGCATGCCATTTTCAGCAAATGGATGGGGTTATCACTTATCAGATGAAGAGCAAATTTGAGCCACTTTTATAAATTTAAGGGCATATATGGACCCGATAGTATAACAGTAAGGGCATATATGGACCAATAGTATAACATTAAGGGCATACATGGATCGATTATATTAAGAAGGGCAATATTAAACTTTTTTCAATAGCAGAGAGGCAAATATGACATTTTCCTCTTCTATTAATGGCATTATTCTATACAATTTTCACAACTTGTAAGAGTTTTTTCTATAGGTATTTTTTTCATAAGAAACCTTTTTTTTGAGAAAGTTAACTGGTATTATAAACAGAAGGAAGTACACCAATAGTGTGCTCCTAAGTAGTTACATCAAAAATATGAAGGAACATCCAAAACAAATCTATCACCTATATCCATTATAGACTATCTAAAAACAGAGTGATGTCCCCTATATCCTTAGGTACAGATTGAATACACCAAAAGTAGAATGTTGCTAGACAGTTCATCTTCATACTTTGGAAGGAAATGCTCTTGTTCTCAAAACATCTCTGATTTCTCTCCTTCCAAATTGTCCACCAGATGCATGCAGGGACAATCTTCCATCTCTCCTTGTGTCCTGATTGATTTCCATCCCTATTCCAACATGCTAGAGCTTCTACAGTATGTCTTGGCATGGCCCATCTAATACCCCTGAGATTAATGAACCATTGCCATAATTTTTCAGTCACTTTACAGTGTAAAAAAAGATGGTTTACTGTCTCTGTTTCAGCTTCACAAAAAAAACATCTGGAGCATAACTGCCTTCCCCTTTTCATAAGGTTGTCCTGAGTCAGAACTGCTTGATGTGCAACTAGCCAGGTGAAACAAGCCACCTTATGAGGTATCTTCCCTTTCCAGATCATCTTCCATGGCCAACCTTCCTTGGTTTCAGTTGAGATATCCAGTAGCTTGTATGCTGATTTCACCTTGAACTTGCCATCTTTATCCATCTTCCACAACAATCTATCTTCCTCAAAATTAAGGCTCTTAGCTTGTTCCAAAGTATTGTAGAATTGGATCATTCTCTCCACTTCCCAGTCATTGAGGAATCTTCTGAAGGACAGATTCCAACCTTGTGCATTTTTGATCTGTGAGATTGTAGCTAGCTTCTGTTGATTAAGATTATAAATGTCCGGAAACTGTTGCCTTAAAGGTGTTTGCCCCACCCATACATCATTCCAGAACAAGGTCTTTCTGCCATTGCCCACTTTGATCACAGTATTACCCCACATTTTTGGCCATTGATTTCTGATAGTTCTCCATAGTCCCATTTCATAAGGAATTTTAACTTCCTGAGTAGTCCATGGTCCTTCCCTACCATATCTTGCAATGATGATGTCCTTCCACAGGCCCTGCTCATCTGCTGCCAGTCTCCATAGCCATTTTAACAGAAGACTCTTGTTTTGTGCTTTCAAGTTCTTTATTCCTAAACCTCCTTCTTTTTTGTTGGTTATAGCAATCTCCCACTTGATCAAGTGATGCTTCTTCCCCCCTTCACCATTACCTTGCCAAAGAAAGTTTCTTCTGATAGCATCCAACTTTTTGATGATCTTTCCATGAATTGGAAAAAGGGACATCATGTAAGTTGGCATGGCATCAAGAACACTATTGATAAGGGTGACTCTGCCACCCAAAGATAAATATTGACTTCTCCAGTTAACTAGCTTCTTTTCACACTTTTCCACCACAGAGTTCCATATGTTCATGGACTTACTCTTAGCTCCCAGAGGCATATTGTAAATGGGATATAGAACTTCCCAGAGGGTTTTCTTCATTCACAATGAAACCCTTGATTCTATTGTTCACCTGAGCACTCTTCAGCATATC
>NW_006239108.1:1176488-1220518 GCF_000226075.1 Solanum tuberosum
TTCAAAAACTTTTGAAGACCCCACGTGATTATTCCTGTCCCCAACTATCAAGGGCGTGGATTTCGCTACCCCTCCCTTGGGTATTACCTGCTGGATCGAGACTTGGGCCCTCCTGTCACCTACGACCTCGAGGTCTTCTTCTCCGACGAAGAACCTCGTCGGTGTCTCATCCCATATTTGTAAGATAAAACCATGCCCCCCGAAAGCTACCTTCACCTCCTTCGGAATGGGCTTTTCGTTGTTTTTGACAAGAATTCTTGCCCATTTGAGGTGGTTGCGTAGTTCCGTCTCCTCCTCTGTTTTCACCCAACCCCCACAAAAATCTCCTACTGCTTTGAACACATTTTGTGACCACAGATGTAGAGGGAGGCCCACCAATCTGATCCAAGAATGATTGATTTTAGTTCTTGATTGAGTTGCACCCACAGTCGGCGTCCACCATTGTAGCCGTATGCTCTGGTTCATCCATAGCCATCTTCCTTTGAGAATATGCTCAGCAACAGTGATGGAAGAGAATTCAAAAAGGAAGTGATTGTGTCCTATCTCGTAGATGTTGATGCCATAAGTTTGGGTCCAGTTTTTGCTCACCCATCTACGAACTTCCGACAGGGTTGGGTTCTCAGTTCCATTTTCTGGAAATCTGCCAACGAGACTTCTCCCTAAGAGTTCATTTTGATTTTGGTCGGGTTCTCCGTCAATAATGATGGTGTTTCCTTCCTCCTCTATGATGGCTGTCTCGATCTCTCTAGAAGACCATTTGCTCCTCCTGATAGTTTCTGCATATGAAATCTCTTAGTTTATTGAAATAATGATTTTATTTCAAAAGAAATCTTTAGTTTTGATGACTATTAGTATACATTATTAGTAGCATGCATTGATTGCCTCCTTTTATTTTTCATGCCACAAGAATCCTATCAAAGCACTGGAATCTAAAACTTACTCGATACAAGTAATTCGTAATGACTAGGTTCGAAGGAACTTAAGTTCTACCATTTTTGGTTCAAACTTGGCTTTTAAATTATACTTTTTAAATTCTAAAATATGCTAGTTGTGAAAAGCCAAGAAAAACTTTGTTAGATATATTTTTTAAGAGAAATGAGATTGTAGTACAATTTATGTAAGAGAACATTCGAATGATGAGAAGCATAAAAAATGAGTCTTTTGAAATACAACATTTAAAATTTATTAGAATTGACTAACTACTTCAACACACAGATAGATTTATATACATTTGACTTTAGATATTATCTCTAACCTTAGCTTTTATCTGAGAATTACAGATATAAGTTGTAACAATTCTTTATTTGAACAAATATAAGACACCTTTCAGAAATCAAATAATGCAATTGGGCAAATATAATTCAAGACAGGCAGTACAAGTTAAACCCGATAAAATCTACCCAACTAGGTGTGCTACTCTGAACCAAATCTTATACGAGTTGAAATATATTTTAATGACCAATATCTCCCATGAGTATAGTGCCAACAGCTTACTAGAAGAGTAATAGAAAAATAGAGAAAAGTTTTCCTTGCTTTGTCTGAAAGAACTACCTAAACTACAATGCTCAAAATTATAATGCCTTAATCGTTTGATTGGAAACAAGTTATTCCGGAATTAATTATCCTAGATAAGTTATTTTACCATGTATTTGGATAACTAATCCCATCTCAAAGCTATAAATGGTGGGGTAAATAATCATAAGACTGTCTAATACCTTCAACAAAATGACTCCTAATAGTCCTCATCTTACAATTCAATATAAAAGACATTTATTCTTTTTAGGCATGTAAGCAAGAATGTAGATAAAGTTCAAACGTGAACAATATAAATTGCATTCAAGACTATAACCCAACAAAATCTCAAAGGAAAACACATTGATCATAGAAAACTAGATATCAAAGCTAGCAATTTTCAGTTTTGAGCAATGAAAAGGACAACTCAGAATAAGATTAGGCATAATCGACTAAAGAGAAAGTGAGAGGCGAAAATTAATGACCTTAGAAGTGCCACCGCATTGTGAACCCAAGAATCCCAAACACGGAAATATGGTTGTCGATGTTATAAATCACATCCTTGAGTTCTGTTCTAGATCCGCCAGCGACGCCTTTCAATAATAAAGATACGGCTCTCTAAGATGTATTTTCAACAATTTTATCCTAAAGGTTCATCAACAAGAAAAGATATGCATTTACGTACATGGTAGAAAATCGACTCATATGACCAGCAATACATGAATCCTTCCATTCCAAATGAAATCCTTACCTTGCGAGCACGTCAATTTCGAAGAAGACAAATGAACGAAATGCTAGAAGAAATAAAAGATGGATTCGAAGTAGACTAGAAAAGGCACGGACAGTGCAGAGAAGATGATGACATGAATTAGTGGGAATAGATCAGTCCCAATCTTTACCAGCCTTAATTCTTTGTAATTAAGAAAAGAATTACATGAATTATTTTCTTAATTCTTCGTATAGACTTATCGGAGAAGAAATCAGTTCAGCAGTTGAAAAGAAAAAAAATGAGAAACCCTAGAGCTAGATTGAAACAAAGAGAGGGAAAATTGCTGGGGGAAAATGAGGGATATTTTAGCGCCTTTACTTTCCATACTAAAATGGAAAAAAAATTACTGTGTACTTATCTTTAGGCCACAAATTAATTAGTTTGTTGAGAACAAAAATATGATACTTTTTTCAACGATGAAAATATATTGTTGCCAATTCATTTTATATTTTATATATATTATATTACTCATTATTAATGGCAACAAGAAAATAATTTTTGCTAACAAGAAATAAGTTGTGGCGGAAATTTTGTTCTATACCAACAACTGAATCAAGTTGTTGCCATTAATTGAAATTAGCAACAATTTTTTAGTTGTTGGTAAAAAGTTGTTGCCAATTCTATATTTTGTTGAAGTGCTATTAAAGATATCTATATTGAACACAATCTATCCTCAAATCATTATCAATGAAAAAACTTCAAAGATTTCATGATTTTCAAAACTCATGAGGGGTTGTAAAATCAAGAGAGAATGAAAAGGATAAAAGAGATTCACTCAACCAAAAGAAACACTATAATATAAACAAAATACAATTGTCCAAAACTAAAAGTAACAAAATACAATCAAAAAGGGGAATAATGGCTCGAAGGCCCTCACCCCACCAAAAATAAACAAGTAATGTCCTCAATTAAATGACAATAATAAGTACGGAAGGCTCAGATAGAAGGGTCTCCCTGAGAGGTTATGTCTTTGGAGCACTCTCATCTTGAGTCTCTGGAATGGAAGCATCATTCGGGGCATCAATGCCCCGCAATAGGATCACCAGAGGTAGTAGTGAAGACTCAACTGGGCATCAGTGCCCGTTTCAACACTCAAATGGATGGTGGAGTCTAAAGAGACTCCACTAGGATCAACAACTGAAGTCTCTCGAAGGGATCTATCTAGGGCCACCTAAAAAATGACCTCATTGATCTCCTGTATCTCATTCAGAGTCTGCGAAATCCCATGCTCCTTGCTCCTCAACTCCTTCTCTTCTCTCTTTGGCCAAATCATCATCAGCCCTCTCAATATCATCAGTACATATATGTCAATACTTGCGGCTGTCTCAGGCTACACACTAGGAAAGGCTCACTACTAGGCATCTATGGCATAGAGGTAGGTGCATTCAGTAGGGGAATATCATCCCATAACATAGATATATTTATGGACTGCAAGTGGGTCACCTTCGCTCGCAAGTAGCAAGCTCCTCGCCCGTGGTGTCTAGTGCACCAGAATTACCCTTGTTCTTATCTTGGTCCTCAAGTCTCATAGTGAGGTTGTCCAACCTCACACCATGGCCCTCGACCAACCCCTCACACCTACTCACCATGTCTTTCAACAGAGCCAAGGATTTTCTCAATAGCCTTATCAATGATCCCGAGCATGTCCGTCTCAACCCATGCGACTCTAATATTCGTCGATTGGGCAAGGTTTCCCATATGGTAAATCATTTCCTAGGTCAAAGGGGATGAGTGATAGACGTGTGGGTAGGTCTCACAACAGCAGCAACAATAGCAGAACTAGTAGCAATAGGAGTAGTGGAAGCTGAAGGCATAGTAGAAGAGGATGATATACCTACCTTCTCCACAAAAGGAGAAAGTGTGCTGGCCTCAGCTGCTAGTGTAGTAGGATCAACTACGGGAGTCGTGTCTGGTGGTGAAGGCTTCCTCCGAGCCGCATCATCCCATAAAAACTCAGCCTCAACCCTTCGAATGTCACTGGAAGAGGCCGGTGTAATCCTCATATCAGTCTTCCCTCGAAAGAGAACTCCTGCTCTCTCACACAACTAAGTGATGAGAACTGGGAAATGAAGGGAGGTTTGCTCTTGTCGAGCCCGTAGCAACATCTATTCCACAATGATTTTACTACATTGATCTACTCATTTTTATGATAGTGCCGACTAGCACTGCCTTTGGGTGCCGGAGTATTGATTCATTTTGGGACGGTATGATATTGCTGCTAATAAACCCAAACCAGTACCGGGCTACAATGTTTGAATCCTTCTTCTGTATCTTCGCACCTTCAGTCATCCAAGAGGGAGAAGACTCATCAGATATCAATGTGGCTAACCACCCCTTTAAGGCATCAAGATTTCTATGCATCCAAATCTCGTAGGTATCAAAATGAGTAGAAAGGTGCTCAGTATTGTGTTAACTTCACCCGCATGAAACTGAACTATCTTACCCCACACTTTCACATCATTCTAGATAGTGCTCTTTCTCTTCTTGGGCAAAGCCTCAACATAGGCATCATAGAATTTCCAGACCCATTTCGGCACATAAGGATGTTTGAGCTTTGTAAATTGCTCAAACTTATGGTACTTGATGGTTTCCTAAATGGTCAGGTAGTCACTCATGACTCCATCTGCCAAGGGCCTACGCTCTTCCGAAATAGTTTGTTCTCCTTCCGCCTTGAGCCTATTTAAGGCCCTTGGAACTATTATTGTGAGAACACAAGAAGCATGAGTTGGATCTTATAGAGGCGACACTAACTTGGAGCTAATGCTTACCTGCTTGGTGGCAATATGTTTTCGAACTTTCTTGCCCCCACTGGTAGGGGTTTAAGGATTGGCTTGTTGAACACGAGGAGCCTCCAATGTCTCATTGATAGATATTCCTTTGTGTTTCTTCAGATGAGAAGGAGGATGAAAGTCTCTGTCTAACTCCATATCTGATGTAACCACTTTCTTACCTCTTGTTTTAGCCATTACCTGCAAAGTACACATTCAAATATAGGATTTGTGAAGGCTAGTTAAAATCAAACTCATTTTGAAACTTATTTAAAAAAACATCTTGAGGCTCGCCAAACGGGAAGGCGGATCGCTAAACAGGAATGATGAACTTCAGTGAGCTCGCTGAATCAGACAATAGCAAAAATCTCAAGAATCAAGCACAAAAATAGAGTCAATTCCAACTCGGTGATTTGCCGAGTCAGTTTCGGCGGGCTAAGACAAGCCCGCTGAAAATGACAGTTCAAATTGAAAAGAAAAAGGCATCAAAGGCGATGTCCACTCCCACTCAGTGATTTTCCAAGTGGGTTTGGTGGACTAAGACAAGCCTGCCGAATGAGACAGTACCCAATGTCACACATATGCTAAAGAAGGTGAGCTGGGGCTTATTCAATGATTTTCCTAACCTCCTTGGCGAGATAAGACAAGCCCTCCGAAAAGAAAGTGTTCAACCTAGTACCTAATTTTTACAGCCAAACCCAACATACACAAAAAATACTAGTTTCCCAACATCATTACAACCCACCTTATGTTTTTCTACCCATAGCTACTTAGACTTCCCCCAGATATTGCTAAGTATTGCTTGAATTGACGATTTTCCCTTAAGAAAGTAGTCACCATGTCTATCATTGGGCAAAATCATGCAATTGGGTCAACACTGGGTTAATCAGACTTCACCCGCATCAAATTAAGCTCATACCCATCAAATATATCAGTTTAATTTCAAAATTCAGCCAACACAATCAAGATTAACATTCTACAGACACACGCATACAACTAACTCATGGGTACAATTCAATACGCACAATAGAAAGCTACCCAATGAATTTTAACAATCAATATCACTTAATGGCTTCAATCCCATACGCATATTGTAATTTAAAGCTCAAAATTCTCATTAAAATTGAAAACCAACCTTAGTAGGAAGAACAAATTAAGGATAATAAGGAATTGGGTTGGGTTGACTGTGAAAGCAAGCAAACACACTCCTCGACTTTAAAATCACACACTCAATACTAACAAACACTCAAATAATGCAATGAAAGAGAAAGGAGATTAAATGACTTGAAGTTATCAAAGGGTTTAAATTTTGATTTTGAAAAGACCCTTGGCCTTTTTATACCAAACTCGTTCGGCGATCACGACTAACGTCATTGAACGTTTTTGGTGAATCGTCAATTGGAGCTCAAGATCGCTGAAGAAGCCTTGATGAACACCAAGCCTTAAGGTTGATTTGGCAGACCCGATGGAGTCCATATAGTGCACTTCGGCGGATCTCCTTTTGGAACTCTAACCATTGAAATTGACAGTACATTTTTCCACATGTTCAAGCTCAAATGTCGTCGTTTTGACCATTGTGACTATTGTTGTCACTACCATGATCACCCATTGTATAACACCTGCAAATCAACGAAACAATAACACAAAACAACAATCTACTACAACTAAACAAAATTAAAATCTAATTTCTCTATTAGAATTCTCAACCACCATTCCCCGGCAATGGTGACATTTTCGATAACACTCAAATGTCCTCCTTAAAACCAATTGAAAGGGATAACAATCGTAGTCAATAAAAACCCAACTAAGAGTCTGGGTCAAATCCCACAAGGAATGATATATCGTAGAAAATTCTTGTCAAGAAATTTGGATTGTAAATTGCTCATTTGTAATAGTAAGAACAAGTGGGTGGTAGATAATTCCACCAATTTAATAAAAAGCTTTAGTAATCAATTGTCACAATTTAAACTAAAATTTCAGAGAATGAAACAGTTAACAAGCAATATAGGGGTGCAGAGATTGGAAATCAATGTCATATAGTGGTAATTGTGCTGCTCTATAGTGATGAATATTCATGAATAGGCTAAGTCATCTTCAATGACTCTAATCATCTTTCTATCTCAAAGCATCTATGCATAGAATCTTTTTTCGGTCTCATCTAAATGCCAAACTAAACAACCAAATACCTTACTCTATTCTCTCTTTCGATGTAGAAATAGGGCAAATAGATCTGACGCATAATCTCAATTTTCAGTTATAGATATCAAACCTAAATTGCTAGTATTGGACTAATTACTCACTCCAATCAATCTCTTTCAAGCATCAACCGGAGATCGGAAGTAGGAATTAAGTTTGTAACCTTAACTTACAAACTAATTCCATGCTAATTAGCCTAAATTCATGTATGAACAGTAGAAAAATAGACCATAACACAATTCCCACTACATTAAATCAACACGCAACCCCATAATTGCACCCCTAGATTTTGGGGTTTTAGTCACCCATCACAAAAAGCAAAGAAAGTATACCTTCCATGAAAGCAGACATGGGTAACATGAAATTGAGCAATTACAAGAAAACCCTCTCTAGATTCAACTTCAATTTATCAAATATAAGAGCAAAGTTGTAAAACCCCAAAAGTTAGAAAGTGTTCTTAATAAACAAAGGTCAAGTGTTCTCTCTAAACTCAAAATATTTCTCACTCTTTCTTAATTTCAGAAATATTTTTCATGACCCTAATTTCTCTCTCTTTTGGGCTATTTATAGTTTTCCAAAAATTGGGCCAAAATCAAATACACATCTCATTCGGCGACATTAATCAGGCTCGCCGAGCTCGTTTGGCAAATTGTCTCTCTCTCTTCAGCTCATTTTTTCATGCTCTAGGTTTCAGGTGTTTGAACCTGTGTCAGCGAACTCATTTGAGTCAGCCTTTCATATTTGATGAATCACCGAGTACCACCTTGGTTCACCTTTCGAGCATTCAATCTTTCTTTTTACACTGTTATTTTCGGCGATGATCAGCAAGGTCGCCATTCTAATTCAACGCATCTCCTTCTTTAATAGAGTTTACTGACCTGATTTGATAGACACAAGTGTTATGCACTGTCATTTTGGGTGAGGTCGTGCTTACTGGGTGATCTACAATGTATACTTTGTACTTCTTTTGCATTTTTGGCCATTTTTTCAAACATCAATCTTTGCCTTGTCTATTTGTCTTCATAGCTGCAAATCATAAATATTTTATCAAAATAGGACAAAATTAGACATCGATAACATTAATTATCGAGCTAAATAGACCTCAATGAGTGAAAATCTACCACTCATCAATAATCACCAATCTTTAAGTGCCAAAGGGATCAACTAATCATGAGTGTGATAGGTAGGAGCATCGGACTATACATTAGTGAAACAATGTAGATACAAGTATGCATTAGCACATTAAATGTACTAAGAATGATAGCAATGTATAAGAGTTATGAAATCATGTTAAAAAGGATTTTATATGACATGCAATGACCAAGCTAAATCATAAGATAAAAGGTTACAAAAAATAAGTCATAATCATAGTCAATGCAAGCTCAACATCTTCAAAATACTTTATAAGATACTTTGAAAGTAACCTTCGTTCATTAATGTGTGAAGTTTACCATTTAACCAACATAGATCATCTGAGCTATAACATGAAATCCAATGTCTATCCCACACTAAAATGAGATGTCCTTACTTGCCAAAGTAAGAACCATGAGTCTGATCTAAAGTGAACCACTAGCTAGGTCTATCTAAGACAAGTCCTATGGTGGTACATAGTCCTGTGACTTAGGAATTGCTACTAAAGGTCCATAGACACTAAAAGGAAACCTTCATCCCAAATCCTGCTCCGTGCTAAGTAAAATCCCATGGAATAGTCATTAATCATATACATATTATTATCCACGGAAAGGTACAATTAGGCAATCAATCCAAGCTAAAGTTATTTAGAATAGCTCCTAAAACTTAATTCAACTTAGGTGAGAAAACCTTTCAACCTTATGCATTCTTATGTAGAAAACCTTTCATAATCATGATCTTATAGTATGTGAGAAAACCTTTCACAACAACAACATTGATGTTTTCCTCTCAAAGCATCCTCAAATCATTTACATCTCTTTCATAAAAGCATGTGTTCTTTATAAAAGTCACATTTCATAGTTCATAAGCTTTATCATGTATTCATAGTCTAAAATCACGAGTCATGCATGGGTTCATATGAATTCAATTCAAAAACATGTAATTACTTCAATTCATGCATTTATCTAATCCACACAAAGCTCTATCTTAAATAGGTAATGTTCATACGTGGAGGTACTATCATATCGTGAAGATTTATAAAGTAGTTTATAGTGGTCCCTTTATCAAATCATGCTAAGATACTAACTATTTATGAAGAAAGCCGAGAATGTGTGTGGTAGAGGTTCATGATACATCTCATTCGATAAAAATATGATTTGGAATGTGAAAAAGTACCCATAATTTTACATAAAAATAATGTAGAATGCATAACATAATTAAATGGAGGATTCATAAAATGAGACAGAATGAAACATATTTCGTCAAAGCTTTTCTACTCACATGAGCTCCAAAAGAATAGTTATATCAATGTGTGATAAGTCACAGATTTTGACCTCATTTGAGGCTTATAGTTCACCAAATACTATCCTTAATGCTTGTTTATATCCATTTCCGATGTTAAATTGCTTGACTTTCAGCTATGAGAGCTCAAGGACAAAACAAGGACAAATAGAAGCAAAAAGAAGTCAATCGCCAAAAATATTGGAGAACTCTACTACAAATGGAAGCCAACTTAGTGAGTGAAGTTAGAAACAATGATTCACCGATCAAGATTGTCGAACTCCATTAGGCTCACCAAAGGTGTTCAACACCTGAAGCCATGAAGTGAAGCTAAACGGCAAGAAGGCATAACATTCGACAAGCCCAACTAACGTCGCCGAAGAATTTCTGAAGTGTATTTTTTTTTCAATCTTTGGGAAGGTATAAATGATTTTGATAAAATTATCTATCATTATTTTGGTGTGAAAATACCAAGAACACTCTAAAGTTTTTGGGTGATTTTTGCTTGGAAGACTTAGAATTCCTTGGGTTTTGATTTGGGTAATTTGAAACTAAAAATTGAAGCATCTAGCTTGAATTGAGAATCGTTACTTTGGCAAAATTCTTTTCATTTCTAGCTTAAGTGACTAAATCTCATAATTCCAGAGATGTGTAATGTAATTGGGTCCTAAATTGTCTGTGGTCTTTGTGTTCCTCAATTAAATGTTGGTTTGAAAGGAGTTCAATTATTTTATCTTGTTTTTATGTATGATTTGAGGTTGAAAACTTCAATCTAGTTTAAGATCTCTATGCTAACTTGTGAAAGGTGCTTAGAATGAATGATTTAATTGAAAATTGTTGATTAAGTTCATATTTTAGTTTTGCTTGAAAGAGGAAACTATATTAAGGCATTATATCAACTTTGTATGTTACACATGTTGAGGTTTCACAAAACTCACATGAAAGACGATAAGTAATTGATAAATATTTATCGTATTCGTTAATCTAGCATATCTATTAAGAATCAACTATGCTGAGCAACACAATTACCCACATTCGAAATTGACATTCAATTACGCACACTCCCAAGATTCCTTTTCTTACTTGTGAAATTACTTTGTCCTTTACTCTGGTTAAAAATCCGTTAATCAATCTCATTACTGATAGCTTGAAATCTCTCAAATTTGTATTTATGTTAACATCAAATAAACAACTTACAAAAGACTAGTACATGGATTTACTCCGTGGTTGAAGTCTAGATTTAATTCCTTATGGAATTTAACCCCACCTCCTCGTTGGGTTCTTTTTTACTAATGACTGTGTATACGTTGAATTATAAAACATGTGTTTGAGCGTTATCAATGTGCAACAGATTTGTTCGAATAATAATGTAGTTGATTTATTCATCAAGTCTCTACTAATTGCAACTTTCGAGAACATGATGCACAAGATTGGAATGAGAAAATTCAAGTCTTTAAATTAATGTTTTTATTAGGGAAGGTTAATTAGTATGCCTTGTACTCTTTTTCCTATAGAAGGTTTTGTCATTGGAATTTCTGTAAGATTTTTAATGAGACAGCTTAAATATGTATTGTTAGATCTGTGAATTTTTTTCTTTCATTAGAGTGTTTGTATTAAACTTTTTCTAACAAGATTTTAACGAGATATATTATCTATTTTGACATTTTAAAATAAATGTTATAAATGATAGTTTATGTCTATCAAGTTATAATGAAAAGTTAGAAACCCTAACTTTAAGATCCAATCAGCTTTGCTCCATAAATAAATGATTATTTTCGTTGTAAATTATCACTAAGAGATATAAATTTATTTTATATTTTTTCTTGTTTAATTACATCTTAGTCCCTCTATTTCATATTAAGTGAGTTTTTTTTTTATTATTTAAAATAATTAAATTGTTTAAAGGTTCAAAATAAATATTTTAAATTTTTTTCCATATTTGCCTCTTGGGTTTGATATCTTTGTAAAAGATAAATTGCATTTCATCCTTCTTTTTACCCTTTTTCTTCCTTTTTATTTTTTCCTTGCCATTTTCAAACCTCAAAAATCTCCACTCCCGCGTAGAACACGATACGCTTCTCCTTCTTCCTCAAACTAAAAATGGACGACTCAATAGGCAAATTCTGCAAAACCATGGCCGTTTTCTGTAACAATCTCGAAAACAGCTGCAACGCCCTCAAAGAGTCCGTGGATCGTCGCCCCATACCCCTTGGTATAACTTACCTACAGTTTTACCTTCTTTTTTTTTTCTTCTTTCAAAATAAATCTGTACAGTCTAGCTTTGTACAGATTCAGCATCGACGACCTTTGTACAAAGCCTAAACCAGAGAGTAATGTCACTAAGCGGTGACCTCGATGTGCTGGAGTCCATGTCTTGTGGAACGGTGTCGTTCGAGGAGCTGCTGGGCCATTGCAATGAAGTTTTCAAGAAGAACCAAACTGATCTTCTGTCCCTTCAGGACCGTCTCCATAATCTTGGCTACATTGCTTCTGGTAAGTAAAATCAATCAATGAATGTTATGGTTGTTATTAATAATTCTGTTACATTCAGGTCTAAATCATTCCATTTCTACTTTGCTTATAAAATTTTTGCCCTCGAAAAATAGAGATCTTAAACTAGAGGTTTTGTCAATTTCACACTTACCTGGTTAAAACCGGACCTATTATTTTTTTTGTTATTCTTTAGTCAAGTCTACATTGATTACGAGTGATTTAGGTCTTTTGAGTGTCACATGACCATTTTGAATGTCCTGCTAAGTTTCCCATTAAATGTTCAGAAGATTTTAAAATTGGGATATGCTCATTGGAGCTAGTACTACTCTATTCTAATTATTTTAAATGTTTTATCTTGTAGTTTTCTCTTTCAGAAAACAAATACATTGGTTTTTTTGGTGGAGGTGCTGTATTCCTGTCTTCCTTTTTGAATTGGGCACATAGGTGTGCCGAAGTCCGACCTCTTTTGAAATCTTAAAAAAAATATAGAACTGGATCATGTGACAAATAACCATGTTTTAGCATTATATGATTGACAAATATGGTTCCAAGCTCCCACAAGTCCAAGGAAGGAAAAGAAAAGCTCTAAATTCAATCTTTTAGTGAGAAAGGAATTATTTCATATTTAAGGGTCAATTTTTGGGTTGTAACCTGTAAATACATGAAATTGCTACAAGATTGACTCTTGAAGGTCAATAAATCTGGAAATTCCACAGTATGAACATTTTCATACTCAATTGCCATGTGAGTTAATTTTAGAAATAATTGTATCAAGAATATGTTAGGGAATGTCCATTAGAGCTAGTATTAGGTTTCTATAGTCTGTAGCATTTACTTTATCGATGTGTTGCCTGGTGACGAATCACCAACTTAGGAGTCTTTGAAAGCCTCAATCGTTGTACATTAAACATGTTAAATTGTCATATGGGGGAACATTAGAAGTTCTGGTTATCGTTTAACATTCTGCCTTTCGCTTTGAATGATTAATCATCTCATTTTGTGTAGTAATTACTTATTGACTGGTTTGCTATTTTCCTTGCTCCACAAGTCGATCTTATTGGTGAAGATAGTGAAGGAGAAGAAGAGGACCCTAATGTTTCAGAAGATTTATCTTATGACTGCAGCTTAGACTTCAAGAAAATTGAAGATGATCCTTTGTATCCTTTATGAATGTTTTATCTAATCAAACGCAAATGTTGTACTTGAATCCTTCTAAACTTTTATGCTCTTAGCATAATAACAATCGTGGATATTTTTACTTGGTGAACTTAGTGCAGGTTCATGTTCAACATAGCGTTCCTCTGCCAAGAAAATTAGGTGTTTTGCTTATTTTCATTTTTCCTGAAAAAATGAAGCCAAATAATGTGACGAAGAAAGAGTTGTGGCACCATCAACTTGCATACGATTAGATTTTGAATGATTATTAAGAAGTTGAGGTGTGTGACCTTTCCCCGGACTATGCGTGAACCAGGGATGCTTCGTACACTAGGCTTCCCTTTTAAGGAGATTTTATGTGTGCTACTTAACACTTTTAGGCTGGATGATACTCTGAATTTGCAGAACCTTGGTCTCTCTGATGTTTGCCTAGCTACCATAGCATTTGAAGGTGAGTTTTAAACTCAGGAATCAAATTGCCATATCTTGATGAGATATTAAGAAAAAAATTCGAGGTGTGAATTGACTTGTAGATTTATATTACATGTGTTGTCTTCAACCCCAAGGGGCATCGCAAAGATGTATCTGGACATACTAGTAAAAACTATTTCCCCATTTTCTTTCAAACTATGCTTTAGATTTGTGCAGAGGAAGAAAGTTTCTTGATGCCTTTGCTCTAATTTTTTTTTATGATAATTTATAACTTGAGATATTTCTTTCTTCTCATTTGTATTTTCGTTTGCAGCAAATACTATATATGAGAAAGAGGGATGCTATCTATCCACTGAAAAGAAACAGGATAGTAGTGATGGTACAAAATTCACATTCCGCATCATTAACTTTGTAAAATTAGTATAACATGGTGTCTAAGATGTGTTTCTTGCTTTTCTGAACATAGGGAAAATGAACGAGGAATTGAAGTCATCTGAAGATATTCAGTCACTGATAACTGTCTCTGAAGATGATTATGAAAACCTCCCCAAACATATGAAGAATTTGGCTTCATGGCAGGTGTGGTTTCTGTATTGGTGATCTCATTTTCTTGACAGTCTTATTCTAAGAAAAAAGGAGCTTCAGAGTAGAAAATGAGAAGACCAAGGAATATTTTTAGTTTATGAATTTAATTGTATTTAGCCATATTTCCTTTTTAAGATTTTTATTCTTTTCATCCAGTATACAGTGGATTAAGCACTAGGCAGCCCCAAGTATAAATTTTTGATTTTGGTCTTTTAAAATTTTTCTTCACTTTAATGAAGCAAGCACTTTTCTTCACGCTTCGATTGAAGTGTGGAGGGGGGTCTTGTCGCTTTTTTCCGCTTTGCACTTCCATAAACACAATGATAAGCAGATTTTGGGAAACAATTAGGTTAGTTGGGCTTTTCTTGAGTCCAATGGAAGAAGTGGTGGAATTATCTTTTTTTTGAAACAAAAGAGCTGTGGAAGGTGAGGTTCTCAACTTTGGGACACAAAGTCTTACATGCAAATTCACTTTAGTGACCTAAAACTACACTTGGCATATCATAGGGGTTTATGCCTCAAATTATAAAATTGGTAGGAAATAATTGTGGTGGGAACTTGTTGTCTCCATAAGAGTGTGTACATGACCATGAGTGGTTTGACGACTTTAACATCACAAGACTTGTTAGTGAAAAAAGAGGTGGTAGTGAAAATAATAGAGTTATGCGAATAATCTAACTTAATAGTAGAATTAGAACTGGTTGATTTGATGAGAGACAAGACGGAGTTAATGATAGGCTGGAGGTTTGGAGACAAACCATGGAGTCAAAAAGGTTTAGGTTGAGCAGGACTAAGACAAAGTACTTGGAGTGCAAATTCAGTGACGTATCTCACGAGGCGAATTGGGATGTGAGGATTGATACACAAGTCATCTCCAAGAGAGGAACTTTCTTGTACCATGGGTTAATTATCCAAGGAAATGGGGAGATCAACAACGATGTTACACATCGTATTAGAGCAGGGTGGATGAAATAGAGCCTCACATCTAGTGTTATGTGATAGGATTGTGCCACCGAGACTTATGGTAAGTTTTATAAAGTGATTGTTAAACCAACTATGTTATATGGGGCAGAGTGTTTGTCAGTCATGAACTCGCACGTCCAAAAGATGAGAGTAGCGGAAATGATGTTGTTAAGATGGATGTGTAGACACACTAGGAGAGATGGGATTGGGAACAAAGATATTCAGGACAAGGTAGAAGTGGCCTCCATGGTGGACAAGATGAGGGAGGCGAGGCTGAGATAGTTCAGGCTTAGTTGCGCGGACTCTCCACTTTTGATGCCGCACCCGTCTCGGATTCTCCAAAAATACACTACTTTTGGCGAATCCGACACGCACCCGTTGGCATTTTTGAAGAGTCCTAGCAACATAGAGTTTAGGCATGTGAAGAGGAGATGCCTAGATGCGCAGTGAGGAGGTGTGAGAGGTTAGCTATTGTGGATCTAAGGAGGGGTAAAGGTCAACTGAAGAAGTATTGGAGAGAGGTGATTAGATAGGATAAGACACACCTACAACTTACCAAGGACATAACCCTAGATAAGAGAATATAGAAGTCCAGGATTAGGGTAGAAGGTTAGTAGGTAGTTGATCCTTGTCTTGTTTTCATTATCAGTATTATTAGTATTATTGCTGCCCTACTATCTCTTTGATTATATTTTTACTTGTTGTTTCCTTTGTTTTGGTTATTGTATTGTTTGTTGTTGCTACGGTTCTTTCTTCCATCATTTTCTACATGACTTCTTCACTACTGTATCTCCTCTTTTTATTGATTCTGATATGTTTTACTTGAGCCGAGGTTTATTGGATCAATCTCTCTACCTTCGCAAGGTAGGAGTAAGGCTGCATACACCACCCTCCCAAGACCCCAATTGTGGCATTACACTCTATATGTTATTGTTGTTGGAACTGGTTGATCTTCATTTGGTGGTGTAGTTTGTACATGGTATAGGGAGAACAATCATGTAGCTGCATTGAGACTTGATAGATTTCTTGTTTCAACTAAATGGGATGTGGAGTTCAATAACATCACACAATCCCTGCTACTTAGAACTGTCTGATCATATCCCAATTTTGTTACAATGTGGGGAATGGGGTGAGCAGGAAGGCCTATTTCAAATTCCTGAACCGGTAGCTTGAGACGAAGGGGTTTGGGTAGAAAGTCAAGGTGGTAGGAGGTTGGCTGGATTATATACTGGCAATGAAGTTAAGAGCCCGTTTGGATTGGCTTAAAAAAAGTAGCTTTTAAGTCAAAAATAACAAGTCAAACTGAAATGACTTTTAAGTCAAAAAATAATAAGTAGGGGGAGACCTACTTTTGGTTTCTGACTTATTTTAAGTCATTTTTTACCTTGCCAAAAACTTCGTAACTTATTAAGTCATTTTTGACTTATTTTAAGTCATTTTTTATATTTGCCAAACACTTTCAGAAATCAAAAACTGACTTAAAAGTAGGTTTGACCGACTTTTAAGCCAATTCAAACGGGCTCTAAAACTGTTTAAGGCTAAACAGAAGGAATGTAATTCTAATAATCATGAAATCCAAGAGAAGAAAAAGAAAGACATGTTAGATCAAGTATTACAAATTGACAAGATTCAGGAGCAAAGGAACCTTAATGACAATGAACTCTTTACCAAAGCTATTTTGGAGATGAAGTTTGAGGAAAAGAAATATCTTGGAGGCAAAGATCTAGAGTTTTATGTTTAAAGCAAAGGAGATAAGAATACAAAAGATTTTCAAAGAATGACAAATGTGCGTAGAAGGTTAGTAATCTAGACAAGCTGCTAGTTAATGTAGAAGAGATCACTGATCTAGAGGGTATTAATTTTTTTTTGGAGTTCTATCAGAAGCTTTGTGATGAAATAGAGGTATGGAGGCCTTACTTTACTTACTCCCTCCATTTCAATTTGTTTGTCTTACTTTTCTTCTTTGGGAATCTCAAATTGGCTACCACCAACCCAAAAACTCTTGCGAGGTCCAAAAGTGAGACTCCTCCTTAGTTCCTGTCCCCGAAACATTTGGAACTGTTCCAGGACACATTGATACTGAAGATTCCCTGGAATGGAAGGGGGCCAACAACAAGATGTTTATAGTGAAGTCATCATATGCTGTATTCACAGATAATGGTCAGGTGGACAACAATTAGCCTTAGAAACAGATCTGGAAAACCGAAGCTCCCTTCAAGGTTGCTTGCTTTGTTTGGTTTGTGTCTAAACAGGCTTGCTTAACTCAGAATAGCTTAAAGAGGAGGAATTAATATGACTTTCAGCTACTTATGTTATGCAGATGCAGATATAATAGTCATCTATTTTGTATTGTGGATTTATTAGCCACGTGGCAATTATTTCTTAACATGATTAGCCTTAGATGGACTATGCCTAAGTCCACTGTTGAGCTTTTGATGTGTTGGCACAATCAGGGTAGCAATGTAAGATAGAAGAACTGGTAAAATATGATTCCAGCTTGTATTTGGTGGATAGTCCTGAAAGAAAAAAAAATGTTAGGTGCCTTAAGATAGGTGAAACTCGATTCAGAAGATAAAAAGCTGAATTGTGTACTATTTATCACTTTTGGTGTAATTAATTTTTTGAAACTAGAATCCTTGTATGAAGAACAAGGATAGGTTTTTGTACGTTTTTCAGGAATTTGGTACCAGCACAGCTTTCGTGTTGAAGATTAATATAACTGTTACTTTTCTAAAAAAATAAAAATAATGGGCCAGAATGTTACATGTTGAGTTAAATCTTAGATACTGAATTGATACTAATGTCACTAATTGGTTGCCATTAGATTTTCTTGTAGTATTGTATTCTTAGCTATTAGAGTGTTTTTGGGACACTTAACTATATCTGAACTTCAACATAATCTGTGATGTTCCATTTGGAGTAATGCCGTTCCAGTTTCTAGACATTCAGAAAGAAAAATCTACTTTCAGAAGTTATCCTACTGCTGTAAGCCTTGTAGAAGATGCTAAATTCTTATTTCTAAGTTGCTGTGCTTGTTTTTCACCTTGAACAGCGAAAATGTTTTCTTGACTGCTGTAATGCTTTTCTTCCTCTTGTTTCCTTTTTCCGTTTTATCGTTCTTGTTCCCTTGTATTCATATTATATGGCTTCCGCTCATACACTAAAGTTCTGAAATACTTTTATAGGAGTTAGTTGTTGCTGTTGAGAAGATGAACTCATTCCTTGACACGAAAAAGACCAGGCCGTACTCCTTCCAACAAGCTGAAATTGTGGAATTAGGATTAGGTATGTGTTTTTCACTTTGTTCCCTTTTCATTTTGTATTTGTGTATATGTTAATTGTAGACATGGAAGTGCAGTTGTCATTAAATGAAGATCTCCATTCTAGTGCATTAATTAATTGCTCTACATAATTTTAGTGTTTCCAGAAACTGACACTAAAATTATGTAGAGCAATTAACTAATATACTAGAATGGAGATGATTTCTATCAGACTTACGAAGGTAGTGGACGAGACTATTCCTACTTCGCAGAATGCTCTTGTGGAGTAGACAGATTTTGGATGTAGCATTGGTGGCAAATGACGTGGTGGTTCAAGGAGAAAGTAAGGAGTGCCAAGTGTGTTGTGCATTTGATCTTGAAAAGGCCTACAATCATATGAATTGGAGGTTCCTAGAATCTATTATGCTACAAATAGGATTTGGCTTAAGTAGAGGACATGGATTTACGTTTGCCTAAATTTTGAATTGTAGAGTTAGGGCCCTTTCGACTACCTATCTTGGAGTACCATTAGGTGCATCGAACAAAAATCAAATGGTGTAGAATCTGGTTCTTCAGAAGGTTTACAAGAGTCTAGCAAGATGGCAGAAAATATGTCCAAGGGTGGGAAGGAAGTGCTTATTTAGATCACTCTCGAGCATTCCCACTTACTACATGTCCTTGTTTCTTGCTACAATATCGTTCACTGAAAAGCTCGAAAAGATGTAGAGAAATTTCCTATGGGATGCGGTGGATGGGGCAAGGAAGCTCCACTTGGTGCTGTTGGAGACTATCACATCTCCTAAAAAATGAGGTCTTGGAGTTAAAGATTTAAAGGTTTTTTTATAAAGCTTTACTGAGCAAAGGGCTTTGGAGATTCAGGGTGGAGGTACAAGCGTTGTGTGTGTGTGTGTGGGGAGGGGTGATAATTGGTAAATATGGGGTTATGGAAGGAGGGTGGAGCACTAGAAGTATCACTTTGCCTTTCGGTTGTGGTTTGTGGAGCAATATCTTGAAGGGGTAGGATGCTTTTTGGGATAACATCTCATTCAAGGTCGCAACAAGAGGAGAGTAAAGTTTTAGGGCCATAAATGGTGTGGGGACTTAGTTTTAAGGGTGAATTTTAGAGTTTGTACAAAATATCTTTTCAAAGAGACTTGACAATTAAAGAAATTAGGGGGAATCGAATTCCACTATTGGGAAGTGGCTCATATTTAAGATCCAAACCTTAGGATTTCATTACTTTGTTAGTTTCATGATGATTATTCAAGATGTACGTGGATTTTCTTAGTGAAATATTGTTTTGAGTTTTGACAACTGAGGAAGTTATGGGCACCATTGGGTGTAGTGTCTGGAAAACCATAAGAAGACTGTGGCCCCAGTTCAACAATAACATCTCAATCACTGTGGGTAATGGTTTAAAAGCTGACTTTTGCAATGAGGTGTGGATTGGAGAAGATAGTCTTAGAAACTCTTTTTCACACCTATATACCTTAAGTCTTTAGAGGAATGCCAAGGTATCCCAAGTTTGGACCCAACAAGGTTGGGACCTCTTATTTAGAAGAGCATTTAATGACTGGGAAATTGGAGAAGTTGCCAATTTATTGGAAGTTCTTAACTCACATCCAGCTCTATCTGTGAGACATTGACAAACCTAGATGGAAACTACACAACACGGGGGTGTTCACAGTGAAATCATGTTATTGGAATCTTAACACACTACAGACAGCTAGACAAATGGCCTTGGAAGCTAGTTTCAAAGACCAAATGCCCTCCAAAGGTGGCATGTTTTACTTGGTTGGTTGTAGAAAGGCATGCCTAACTCATGAAGCCATACAGAAAAGGGGCTGGCAGATTTGCTCAAGATGTGTCATGTGTGAGCAAGAAGAAGAAATCAATGATCATCTATTCCTTCACTGTAAGGCAGCTTTGAGCCTATGGAACATGTCTTTTTGTTTTTTAGGAGTATAGTGGGTGATGCCTAACACAACAATGGAACTCCTAAGTAGTTGGAAAGGTATTGGCAACAGAGGAAGAAAAGAATTTTGGTGGAGAACTATCCCAGCATGCATATGGTGGACTCTTTGGAAAGAAAGGAACTCAAGATGCTTTGATGGACAAAAAACTAACTTACAAAAAATTAGAATGAATTGTATAAGCCTTGCGAAATGGTCTGATGGACCCTTATACTTGTATGCATTTGTATTTTGAACCTTTCAACTTAGAACTTTGTCAACTGAACCCTCTAACTCAATGAAATTTAACATTTTAAATCTCTTTGACCGTTGACCAGGCTTATGTAGCAACTTGATTAATAAGTTGGAACAAATACATGATTCCACGCGCAAAAGGAGCGTAGACACAAGAATTTAGACTAAAAATAATTTAAAGAAAAAAGAAAAATAGAATAAAAAGAAGAAAAAAAAATTAAAAATAAATATATCATTCTCTCTCCTTTCCCCCCACCCATCTCGTTTCTTTTCCTCTTCTACCATTACTTCAGTTCCCTGTTCTTCCCCACCCAGACCCCCATTTCTCTCTTTCTCCCCTTCCCCGCTCCTTTCCAATTTCTTTTTCTCTTTTTTTTTTCGTTTTCTCTTTTCCCCAAATTAAAAACGAAATTGTGTAAAAAAGTTGAACATAATAAACAAAGGAAAATTCAAAAATTTGGTGCGATACACATAGTTGTTGGAAGAAATATGTCTAATAAGTATCTTGACCTCTTTTGCTGTCAAATTTGTTCTTGATTTGTCATTCTCTTCATTTTTCTAGGGTAAAGTGACAAGATCTGGTAGTTTTGAATGGTGAAAAGTAATTGTTGAATATCTTTATGAAATTAGATGAAGTGTATTGTGTAGAATTATGCGCAGATATTAAAATATATTAAGGTATTATAATGGTAATTCATTGGTATCAATGGAAGAAAGGGTTTTAGAAGTTGCTCAAGTAACAATGAAGGGAGTAATGGAGTGAAAAAAGAAGAAAAAAATATTATTTTTTTAAAAATTAAATAATAAATGATGTGTCAGTAAAATCTGATGTGGATGATGATATGTCATTTTCATTGGGCGTTTAAAGTTCACAAAAAGTCAAAGGAATTTAAAATGTTGAGTTTTATTGAGTTAAAGGGTTTAGTTGACAAATAACAAAGTTAAAAGGTTCAGAATACAAACTAATACAAGTATAAGGGTCCATCAGACCATTTTGCCCATAAGCCTTTTGTTTTTTTGGTGTAAACAAAATCTGATAGGGGAGATAGTAGAATTAGTTGATTTTATAGGAAACTTGTAAAGAATGCCCTATGTGGGATGTAAGTTTCCAATTCATCATTTTTTGGATGATGAATCTTTTGGTGTGAATACAAGGTTACCCTTTTCTCAAACAAATATTGTTTTGAGTTTGTAAAGATATGACACCTAGGCCTAACTCAACCCCAAAAGTTAGTTCATGAGGGGAGGTTTGTCCAAGTCCATATAATGAGACTAAATTCTCATTCCTCTACCGATGTGGGACTTCTTAACACTCCCCTGCACGCCCAGACCTCAACTGGAGTGTGAACACTTCTAAATGGGGGCCCAACATCGGTGAACAACAAATTGAGATGGACCTGACTTTGATACCATGATGAAGTGTGTGACCATCTCATCTGAAAAGATATGGTACCTGGGCCTAACTCAACCCCAAAAGCTAGCTAATGAGGGGAGGTTTGTTCAAGTCCATATAAGGAGACCAAATTCCCATTCCTCTACCGATGTGGGACTTCTTAACAAAGTTGTTTTCTAAACTCGAGTTTTTGTGGTGAAATACGAAATCATTTTGGTGTTTCTATTTGTACTTTTCACAGTGATAATGCCTTAGAACACTAATCCTCCCAGTTTCTGCAGCTTATGGCTTCTCAAAGAATCATTCATTCGGCATCTTGTTCATATGTACTCCTCAATAGAATGGTGTAGCGAAGAGGAAGAATAGACACCTCATTAAGGCTACTTACACTCTTCTCATTCAATTTAATGTCCCACTGTGTTTTTAGGGTGTTGTGATTCTCTCATCTCACCATTTAATTAATTGAATACCTTTATCTTCCATTCAAAGTTAGATTCCACATTTAGTTTTGTTTCCTCAGTCACCTTTATACTCCCCTCCCCGCGTTTTTGGGAGCACGTGTATTGTTCATAACTTAGCCCTCGGAAGAATAAACTAGCTACTCATGCTCTGAAGTTACATCCCAGCCATAATGCAACAACTTCTAATTTATTATCATTGCCCATGTCTAATATTAGGCCGAATGATTCACATGCTGCACCTATTGTGGACTTGTCTCATTTAGTTAACGAATTGCACTTCAATAAGGTATATGGTCCACTTGTAATACCAAACCTCATTAACATTTTTAAGTTATTATCGTCCATCATCACCCTATTTATGCTTTTGTCATTTTTGTCTTTTATTTCCATGTTTTTATGACGACAAACTATGATTGATGAGATATTTGGTTTACATGCAAGTAGCATCTCGGAGCTTGTGTCATTTCCTACAAGGAAGTCTATGTTGGTTGTTGTTGGGCTTATGTTGTCAGCTGGTCTGGACAACTAGATTGATAGGCATAAGGCTCTTTTTGCTGCAAAAGGGTATTCTCAAATATTTAGCCTACATTGCAGTTGTTCAATTAGGTCTTGGGCATAACTCATACCCCAAAAGCTAGCTCAAAGGAAGGATGATTATCCAAGCATTGAATGAGTCCACCCATATCATTAATCACCATTGTAGGACATTTGTAATTCTTTAACACCCCACCTCACGCCTAGTGGTTAGCATCTGGTGCGTGGACAATTTTTAATTTCAGGGGCCTAACATTAGGTGAGATGGGTCATGCTCTGATACTATGTAAAATTAGGTCCTAGGCCTAGCTCAATCCTAAAAGCTAGCTAATGAGGGGAGGATTGCCCAAGTCCATTCCCTAACCAATGTGAGACTTTTACTAAGGGGTGTGCAAAAATCGAACCGATCGATAGACTGAACTGAAAAAATTGCTATTGCTTTATTGCTATTGGGTTCACATTTTTTAATGGTTTTATAAAAAATAAATATCGGGTTATCAGCTCGGTTTTGATTTTTTTAAATTGGGTTATTGGATAAATCGATAACCCATTAAGACTGTAGTAAATTATTACTTTACCTATACACAAATATTATATATTAACCTCAATACCTTCCTAGTTACTGCATTTATCCTTTAGCCTTTAATTCATACTTCACATTGATTTTGAGTTCACAACTTCACATTATACAAAATGTCAAAACCTTAATTAAGAACCATATTTCTCTTAATTTTTCTTTGTGTTATACTTGTATAGTTCTTTTCATGTTAGTTATCATTGTTTCTATTTTATGAGCATTTGTAAAGTTACATTATTGTCTTGTCGCATCAAATTGTTGTCAAAGTCATATATTTGTTTTATAAGCATTTTCTTATTGGTTAAGCCAAAAACTGAACTATAAGAACCAAAATCGATAAAATATATCGTATTGGTTTGGTTATTAGTTTAGCGTATTTAAGAACCAAAAATCGATAAATCGAACCAATAATACATAAAACCGAATTGAACCGGCCGATGCACAACCCTACTTTTACCCACTCTAACACCCCCTTCACGCCAAGCCCAATTGGAGCGTAGACTGGGAGCCCAAACAGGGATGGACCTAACTCTGATACCATGTTAAGATATGATACCTAAGTCTAACTCAACCCCAAAAGCTAGCTTATGATTGGAGGATTGCCCAAGTCCCATATAAGCAGACCACCAGTCTATTCCCTAACCAATGTGAGACTTTTACCTACTCTAATAGTATTAGAGCAGGTCCATCCCAGTTTTGGCTCCCTGTCCACGCTCCAGTGGGCCTAGGCGTGAAGGGGGGGGGGTGTTAGATTGGGTAAAAGTCCCACATTGGTTGGGGAATGGACTGATGGTCTGCTTATATGAACTTGGGTAATCCTTTCCTCATGAGCTAGCTTTTAGGGTTGAGTTAGGCCTAGGTGCAATATCTTTACAACAGTAATACATTCTCTCATGACTAAAATTGCATATATCCATCTTATCCTATCCATGGTTGTTCGTCATTGGCCTCTTCATGAGTTGGACCTTAAGAATATTTTTCTCAATGGGAACCTTCTGGATGTAATTTATACAATGTTATCAAAGGCGGAAATCGTAAAAAGATCTAAGGTCTGTTAGGGCTTTAAACGCAAATAAAGCATTGGCTTTAATGAAGAAAAGCTTAAATGAAAGAAAATATAAATATGTATGTGTAGTCCAAGACTAACAATTATAAGCTTGAATAGTAAATATATAGACAAAGAAATTGAAACAAAGTAATGATAAAGTGAAATATAAATTGTTTAATAATGCCTCTTTAGGATTACTCTTATTGTCAAGGGAAAAAAAAGTCTTAGATCCTTAATGACAACATTAAAGCGTCCTCTAAGTGAGGTGAAACACTCAACATGTTTTGTGCCTAGCTCAGGCTTAAACGTGCTTTAAGCGAATCTTTGACAACATTGGGTTTGTTCGAAAAAACCACTTGTTTTGTTTTGCTTGGGGGTCTAGTGGTCTGATATGTCAATTGCATAAGTCACTCTATGGTTTTACGCAGTCTCCTTGAGTCTGGCTTGGTAAATTCAACATTTTTATTCTGGAGTTTGGAATGACTTATAGTGAAGCTGATCACAATGTTTTATCAACATTCTGCTCTTAATCTATATATTTATTTGATGATTTATGTTGATGATATACTTAATACCGGCAAAGATTAGGATGATATCACTAATTTGAAGCAACATCTCTTTCAACACTTCTAGACTATGATTAAAGTATTTTTTGAGGTATTGAGGTCGCTCAATCCAGATCAAGAATTGTTATTTCACAACATAAGTATGCTTAGACATTCTTGAGGAGATATGAATGATGAGGTGTAGACCCATTGATACTCTTATGGATCTGAATGCTAAACTCCTGCTAGGACAAGGGGAGCCCTTAGTGAGCCTGTGTGCAGTGGTGAGACCTGGCATTTCTTTTGTTGTGATTGTTGTAAGTCAGTTTATGGATTCTCCATGTCTATCCACATTTTACGATATATAGAATCAGCCTCACGCAAATGATGACACTGCGATGATCATAGCCATGAGCAGATCGTTGAATATATAGACGTTGACTAGGAAGGACCACCATCTGATAGACATTGTACATTTGAATATTATATCTTAGTAGGAGGTAATTTGGTGTCTTGGAAGAGCAAGAAACAAATGGGTAACTCATTTTTAGTAGGAGGTAAATTTGAGGCGTTGGGGGTGGGGTGGGGTGGGGGAGGGGTGAGGAGGGTGAAGAGTGAGGTAGAAGATTTTGCTTTTGAAGCTTTTAAAATGATTCCTATAATAATATGGGTAAATATGAATACCCATATTATCCATTGGGTAACTCGTTTTTACCCATTTAAAATATGAGTCGAGTCAAGTATTCTACCCATTTTAATTTAACTTGTTTTCAATCTACTCATATTTGACTCGACCCGCTTGTTTGCCACTCATACATTGTAGGTTGGCCTCGATGGACATATTGATCGCCTAAAACTCAACTAATGGCCAAGAGTTATACACAAATTTTTGGTCTTGACTATGGTGACACCTTCTCTCATGTGGCCAAGATTGCTTTAGTCTGTCTCTTTTTATTCATGGTTGTTGTTCGTCATTGGCCTCTCTACTCGTTGGATATCAAAAACCCTTTCTTCACGAAGATCTCGAAGATGAGGTATCTGGTTATGTTGCTCATGGGGAGTCTAGTGACATGGTGTGCAGACTATGACGAGCACTCTGTGGCCTAAAACAGTTTCCTCAAGCATGGTTTGGGAAGTTTAGCATGGTAATTCAGGAGTTTGGCATGGTACGAAGTGAAACTTATTTGTGTTCTATTGTCACTCTGCTTCAGGTTAGTGCATGTATTTGGTAGTTTACATTGATGACATAGTTATCACAGATAATGATAATGAGGAATAAACCAAATTGAAACATCACCTTTTCCAGCACTTTTAGACCAAGGATCTTAGTCGGTTGAGATAATTCTTGTGCATTGAGGTTGCTCAATCCAAATAAGGAATTGTCATTTCACAAAGGAAGTATGCACTTGATATTCTTGAAGAGACAGAGATGACAGGTTGTAGGCCTATTGAGTCTTCAATGGATTCAAATGCTAAGCTCTTGCCAAGTCAGAGGGAGCCTCTTAGAGATCCAGAAAGATCTAGAAGGCTGGTAGGAAAGTTGAATTATCTCACAAGTCACAATGACTCGACCTGATATTAACTTCTCGATTAGTGTCGTAAGTCAGTTCTTGAATTCTTCTTGTGACTGTCACTGGAATGCAGTTATTCGTACTCTTCGATACATAAATCTGCTCCAAGGAAAGAACTACTTTATGAATACTGAGGACATGAGAAAATTGTTGGATATTCTGATGTAGACTGGGCAAGGTCACCCTCTGACAGATGATACACTTCTAGATATTGTGTTCTAGCTAGTGGAAAATTTGGTGTCTTGGAAAAGTAAAAAGCAAAATGTGGTTGCTAGATTTAGCATAGAAGCAAAATATTGGGATTATATGCAAATCAAAAAATATTGGGATTATATGTGAACTCATATGGATCAAGCAACTATTGTAGGAGTTGAATTTTGGAGACACTAAAGACTGGAACTTGTGTGTGATAATGAAGCTGCTCTTAACATTGCATCAAATCCAATATTTCACGAGAGGACCAAACACATCGAAATTGATTGTTATTTCGTTAGAGAAAATGTATTCTCAGGAGACATCGTCACAAGGTTCGTGCGGTCAAGTGATCAGTTTGTAGACATTTTCACCAAGCCCCTAGCCGGTCCCAGAACAAGTTATACATGTAACAAGCTTAGTACATATAATTTCTATGCACTAGCTTGAGGGGGAGTGTTAGAATCATATGAACGTTCTATAGCATATGTGTAAATTTAATATACTCCTATTTTAATTAGGTATTGATTTGTATTGATTTCCTTTCCTTTTTAGGACATGTAAACTTACCTATTTAAACCCCAGTAGCTTGTTGGAATAATCAAGCCGAATTCTCTCTCAAACTCTTGTCTTGTCACAACATCTTAACAATATCTTAACAGTATCGTTATGTAACACATCTTAATAATATCCTCCCGTGCCTTTATTTCTCACAAATCCGTTTCTGGAGAAGGATTTGGCTTGGGATTATCTTTTGGCATTTCTGGTGTTTAATGGCTTGCCTAGAACTCTAAGATTGGGATTTCAGCATGTTCATGATATGTCATGAACTGAGTTCTGCTTGGGGTGTGATTACTGTGAGTGAGAACTCTTGAATTTGGAATCAATGGCACCACAAAAGAGATCGAGCTGGCAGTAAGAGTGGAATAATGTCTTACTGTGAGTGACTCCATGGTACAGCTTGATCCTTCTTTGCAGGGGGACTCCTAAGTGGTTGAAAGTTAGTGGTTATGATCACTCAATCACAAAGTGATCTTCACAATAAAGTTGTCAATATGCTTTTGATGTATGGTAGTAGGACAAGCTCCTTTAAATTTCTTTATCATATGCGAGATCAAGATGTGAATTTGTGGCATTTGATGATAAATGGTTATGCATTGAACGGATTGGGAGTCAATGGTTTGGATTTGTATGTTCAGATGAGGGAGCTGCATTTGAATCCACACAAGGAAATCTTTCTTGAAGATCTTGGGTTTGTGCCTTTCATGAAACTGCACAGCTATTTGAGCTCGAGTGGTCGGGCTATCTATTTGTTTCTTTGTGTTGGGACTAGAGCTATCTTCAAGAACCTGACCAAACAGTCTCTGCATATCCATTAACTGGCAATTCAATACAAGAAATCTCTTTGAGCATGCCCTTATCGATGCTGGTTTGCACGTTGCAGAAGTTAGCAGTCTATGAGAGTTGTACAGGGGATTCAAACCAACTTTTCTGTTTGCTGCTGAAACTAATGCTGAGCAAAGGGAAAAAAACATGACCATCAAGTTCAGAGTTTATTCTCTCAACAGTTTTCGTCCTCTCTTATTGATCCAAGTTCAGCTCCTCTGAATTGCAAGGCTCTTATGGTGTTAATTAAGGCACACAAGAAGAAGACCGAACCAACAAATCTCATGGTTTCAAGTGTGTAATGCTTGCAAAGAGATGGAAGTGTTTGATTCAGAAATGTCTGTCCATGAATTTGCGCTAAAGGTCATGTTAAAGGGTAAATACCTATTGAAAATACACTAGTTGGAATGTATAGAAAAGTTAGAAACGTGAGCTATTGTGAGAGCACATTTCATGACCCAGAGAGCAATAAGATCACTTGGAATGTAGCAACTGGTAGTGCATGTGGAACAATTAAAATATACAGGCCTATATATGAAGAAAAAGTGAGAATTTGAACAGGGAAGATTGGAGCTCAGAGCTCATTCCAACTTGAACCAAAGGATAACTGGAACCATGCATTTCCTTCAAATATGCTCGAGGCTACTGGAATTGACATGGCTTTGTCAGAAATACCAGATTTAGAAGTTATACCAGGAGTTCAAATTGGTTTTATTGGTGATAAGTTCATTGTGAAGCCAACAATTCAGGAAATGGAGAACTTACAGTCGGATTTGTTATTTGCAGAGATCAGAATGCAACATTAATGGTCGAGGGGTATTGTGATTTTCTTCTCTAGGACAAGTTGGTTGAAGCTACAGATGTAGGGCAGAATGCTGTGCGGGTATTTGCAAGTAGGTGGAAACTTTAGTGCATAAATGCGGAAGGACAAAATGCTCGATGCCTCAAGCTATCTCCAAATTTGAGCAACACCGTTAAGTTGATAAGCGGCCAACTCCGCCTTTTCCACTGGTGTCACTCCCATGATCATCAACACCTTGTAAACCTCATCAATGAACTCTTGGGGATCTTCCTCAACCTTAGAACCATGAAACTCCAGAGGATTCATCCTAGTGAAGTCCCTCACTTTAGATGCCGCCGTACCCACATTTGGGTTCACGGGAACCGCCACCTCCCTATTGGCTTGGGCCGTCACAGCTTGAGCCAACACTTGAAAAGCAGCCCTAAACTCCGCATTAGTCAGAAAAGTTGCCGGCGAGGAGTTAGTGGAAGTGCTGCAAATTGTAAACAAGATTCCAAGAAGAAAGGCCCAATTATTATTGGAAGAAAGTATTAAAAGCATATTGTCAGAGGGATTATATCAGTAAAATGCAAGGTTTTGGGTTTACCGGAACGATTTGTAGTTTGTAGAGAATGGTGCCAGCATTAAATAAAAGAAGACACAAGAATCAATTAGGAAATGCTCTTGTTTACAGCTTGCAAGATTGATTCAAAGACACAACTGCTATATTTGGTGACTTTTCACAATTTCCACTTGATTCTGGCAGTGTTAGGTCTTTCATTTTCACACTATCACACCCTTGAGGGCAAGGGTTGTTTAAGGGAGGGATCTGAATCCGATATGATGTAAATTTCTAGCATGTAACTGACTCACGTGAATAGCCATTTGGTACCAAGTAGTTAAGCTCATTTTAGCAAAATTACTTATGGCTTAGCTTAGCAGTGCATTTTAGCTTCTCTAATAAGTTGTTTTCCTTTCATGGTAATCATCATTTTGCAGAAGTAAGATAGCCATAGTGTAGCTTAGCTCTTAAACTTTGTTTTCCCTTCCCTGCAGTAATTTTCTTACCTTCAGTGAGCCCATTCACATACTTAATCCCAATGCAATTAGCTCTATTAGATATAAATGGATTTGTTATTACAATGCTGTAATATTGAGCTGGCTTGTACGTCCGTAAAAGTATGTGTGCTATTTTTAACAGATGTTTACAACACTTAAATATTTATTCACAAGGAAATGGAAAGAACCAATAATTGTGCCCCCTCCAGTTAAATGAGTTTATTTGTTTTTTCTTTAGAGTTTTAACTGGCCATAGAGTAACTGGTTGTTTATTGATGCAGGGCATAAAGCTAGATCCTATTTGCTGCTGCTCATAAGACTGAGTCGAGTAATAGTGGAGACAAGTGGTGGTTGGATTTGTTATAGAATCTTATAGTGTAGAATGAGTGCAGAGATAAAATACTATTGATATTAACGTGTTAGCAATATTTAGCTAAAGTGTGTGCTTTTAATGGTTGAGCTTCAAGCACAAAAATGAATGTTGGTATTACGTTGTTAAAAATTCTCCTTTATTTTTTTAACTATACTGCACGGGTAGTGTGCATGCACATTGATATTTTATCAAGTACTTACTATGTCTTACCAGCTCATACATTAGGTAAGTGAATTCTCCTTTATTTTTTTAACTATACTGCACGGGTAGTGTGCATGCACATTGATATTTTATCAAGTACTTACTATGTCTTACCAGCTCATACATTAGGTAAGTGAATTCTCCTTTATTTTTTTAACTATACTGCACGGGTAGTGTGCATGCACATTGATATTTTATCAAGTACTTACTATGTCTTACCAGCTCATACATTAGGTAAGTGAAAATAAGATTTGACTGATTTTCTGGCTAAGCAATTGCTTTGTTGAATGTTAAATTGACTGCATTTGAAGGAATGCAATCACACTATCTACTAGAAATGTACTTAAAGAACTTTACACGGGGGGGGAGGGGGGGATGAACATTTTAAATTGGTGTTAAAATATTCTGACATAGAGAGTGTATGTACTCTCTTAAAGAGAGTGAGAAACCTAAGATAATGATTATAATATTGGTTTTATGAGTATTTTATAATGAAATGTATTTTCTTATTTTTCTCATAGTTACAACTTTTTTTCTTATTCTTTTTCCTACTTTATTTCTTCCTTCTTTAAAAATTAGCTGCATTCTTCGATGAAACTCCGCCACTTTCAATGTGACCATTTTTGTCACAACATTCTTTTACTATTATTCCTTTTCATTCTCAACAGTCTTATCTACGTATTTTATTTTTTTTACATTTCGAATAGTTTTGTAAACTCATTAGATTCAAGATGATTAGAAGATACCATTTAGTTTTTTTTTTATTTGAATTTCAATTAAGATCCTTACAATTTTGAAGAAATTCATTGATTTTTTTCAAAATTATTTTTCAAAGTTATATAAAAAGAAGATAAATCAATTGATGATATTTTCAAACTTTGAATTTGCTTAAAGAATAATTAATTTTTGTTATCAACAACATAACAAAATCAAGAAAATAATATATATATATAAAAAATTTTATTTTTTAAATAAAAAATCAATATAAGAAGAAAAGAAAGAAGGGGAGTAAAGAAAATGGGGGAAAGGGATTGCTGTGGAAGGGTAGGGGTGGAGGTGAAAGGAAGTGTATTTTGGATGAAGTTATAATTAAAATAAAAAAGGATAAAAATAATTCAAAAAGTAAGAGAGAAAAAAGAAAAGGAAAACATAAAAAGTATAAAGAAAAATATAAAATCAAAAAAAAAAATATTTTTAATTAAATTAACACGTGACAAACATTGATTGATGGGTGATTAGCACTTTACTTTTAAAAATTTGGACTAGTCCGAAAATAATGTAATATTACCAGTTCAAAGTTGTTTAGGGGTAAGAGGATTCCCGCAAAGTTCAAGTATCTTTTCCAAAAACAGTCTTACTTTAATGGGGTAATGATGTATTCTCTCTATATCATATGATATGTCATCATCTATCTTTCTATACTACCTTGAACTCCCTTACTTGAATATTAAATTACTATAATACCCTCAACTTAAAACACCAATTTAGTATATATTCTATATTTTATATTATATTGTATTTATTTATTTATTTGTTCTATATTATATTAAAAGCTTACACCTTTTCACATTGATGAGTAGTGATTTCTCTGAAGGGTTGTGAGTTTTTTAAAGAGATGTGACTTTTTTGATGAATTATGATATTTTCGAATGGTTGTAATTTTTCTGAAAGTTTGTGACTTATCTGAAAAGGCATGATAAGCACATTTTCATACTATCATTTGTTATCTAATATGTTGTCTATAAATAGAGGGGTTTCCTCGCATTTTTAATCTACGAATTTTGCAACTTTTATATTCTTCTTCTTCTTAAAACAAGGAAGATTATGAGAATTGCTCAACTTTGCAATTACAATATTTTTTTTGTGGGTAAATTAGGCAGATCAATAAAAGTTGATGCAACAAGGAAAATTGAATAACTCAACTTCAAACGAGAAGACTATCTAGATAATTAATATATACTCATGTTCATTGCCATAAATATACTTTTGCAGCAACTTCTACTTGACAAAAAATTCAATGATTTTATGTTGCACCGACTACAACTTGGTGTTCAAGCTGCGAAAAGCCTCAAACTGTTGGATAAGAAGAATTTGATCAAAAATTTATTTAAAGAGTCAAAACTAGATTTAATCAGTACTCATCCGTTTCCAATTTATTTGTTATACTTTTATGTTTAATCAGTTTAATATAGAATGTTCTTTATTTTTTGTGATGGGGGAGGGGGCATGTTTAAGACGACAAAGTTAAAAGATTTTTTTTAATGGTTTACGTATCCTTAAATTAAAAGTCTTTTTTATTTTTTAAAATTTCATATCAATTAAAATTAGACAAATCAATTTTTTTTTTATATCTATACTACCTTAAAAGTATGAACTACCTAATTTAAATGTTATATTATTATAGCACTACCCCCCACCCCAACTTAAAAATACCAAATTTAGTATATATTTTAAATTTTACATTCTATTACATTATATTATATGTATATTTTATTATATTATATTAAAGTAAACAAATTTTCACATTGAAGGGTTGTGACATTTTCAAAGAGTTATAACTTCTCGGATTAGTTGTGACCTTTTCGAAGGGTTGTGACTTTTCTAAAGGGTTGCAATTTTTTCGAAGAGTTGTGACTTTTCTGAAAGGTTGTGATTCTTCCAAAAAGTTACGACTTTTCCAATGAGTTGTAACCTTTTTCAAGGGCTGTGACTTTTCTAAAGACTTGACTTTTCTTGATAAGACACGATAAATATTTTTTTATACACTAAAGTTTTTTATTGTTGCTGTTCTTCTTAAAACACCCAATTTAGTATATATTCTATAATTTATATTATATTTGATTATTTATATTATATTATATTAAGATCAGGACTTTTGAAATGAGTTGTTATGACTTTTCCAAAGAGTTGTGACTTTTCGATGAGTTGTGACCTTTCCGAAGGATTGTGACTTTTCTAAAGGATTATGACTTTATGGTAAGGCACAATAAGCACATGTTCATACTACCCTTTGTAAACTACGTATGGAGGGATTTTCTCACATTTTTAAATTACGATTTTTTAATGTTTTCGATTCTTCTCTTCTTAAAAACTCAAGTGTGATTTACAGATGTTGAGAATCTCAAAGATCACTAGAATTTGAACACTCCCTAACAAGAATATTATATTAATATAATACTCCAACTAAAACATCCAATTTAGTATATTCTCTATATTTTATATAAATATTTACTTGTATTATTATATTGAAGTAAAAGTAAGAACTCCAACAGTACAATAATAACTAAGTAATGCAGTGTAGGGGAGGGCAAAGAAGTCATATTTAAGATGTGTAACTAAGAGAATCTAAGAGTGACTTTTTTTTATTTCTACATAGTACAATTAATTTTAAAATTCAATTTTTAAAAAAAAGAAAAGGAAAATGATAAATTTAAATGGAGGCCATAAAGAAGTGTCAGATCACCTTATCTATATCTAGCTTTATATTATAAATAGTAATAGGTTTTTTCGGATGTTGATTTGACAACTTTCAGTAGTAATCATAAGAAAGTTTACATCCACTATTTATAGGAACTTATACTTTATAATTCTATCTATAGATGTTTATTTAATTTTTTTATTTGATAATATTGACATTATTTTTTAAAATAGTGTAGTACATGGTTTGATATTCACGTGCAACGCACGTGCATTGAAACTAGTATTGGTAAATATGTATATATATGAAAGGGATATTTAAATTTTCTGCTTTTTTTAAGAAACACAAATATTTAGCTTCTCTCCGACAGCAGAAAAACTGATTATGCTTCTATTTAAAATCACTTTTACTGATTTGCCAAGCATATAATTTGTCAACAAAAGTACTTTTTTCTCAAAATAAGTGCTTCTGGCCTCCCAACAGCAATGTCAAATATGCTCTTAAATGAACAACTAATGTCAATCGAACCAGTATGCATTTCAGACTTTCAGTGTACACTATTAAGAAAAACATTTCAGTACTTCCCCAATTCCATATTAATTGAATTTATGAGGTAATGCACACTTATTAAGAAAAACATTCAAATAAATAACTTAAATCATACTTTTTACTATTGTTCTTTATGAAAGCATAAATGTAATTTTGCAACTAGTGCAATTTATCTCCTAAAAATATCAAACATCATTAAAGGAAAGGATAAATATGAAAAAAAATTCAAACATCCATTTTGAACTTTGAACAATTTAATTATTTTGAATAATGATTTTTTTTTCCAGAAATTCAATTAATATAAAATAGAGGAGTACCAAATATCAATAATTTTTTTTTGGCAGAGTTTGCCCTATAACAAGAACATCATAATATCTCTATAGTAAACCAAGCAACAGTTCAACCTACAATCCTCAATAATAACAAGATAATGTCTCAGAGCCCAAAGAAACACAAGTATCAAAATCCACCTCCTAAAGACTAGTCAAAGAGCATTTACTACAAATATGAAAACAAGAATTTAAGGACACAACCTGATAATAACAAATATTCCCTCTATTTCATATCAATTGAACTTGTGAAGCAATGTACACTTATTAAGAAAAATATTCAAGAATTATAATTTAAATCATATTTTTCACTATTGTCCTTTGTGAAATCATAAATATAATTTTGTAAATAGTGCAATTTATCTCTTACAAAATATCAAACTTAATTAAAGGAAAGGGTAAATATGAATGAAATTCAAACATCCATTTTAAACTTCAAACAATTCAATTATTTTAAATAATGAAAAAAATCCAAAAATTCAATTAATATGAAATAGAGAAAGTACTGTATAAAAAATATAAATATAGTAAAATTTTCCACCACAATTAGAATGCAATTGTCTCAAACCAGATCAATGAGGATCCACTTAACCAGATCAATGAGGATCCACTTCGGTACTAGAGCTAGGATCCGTACAAATTTTAACTAACTTTATTGTTTTTGTATAGAAAATGCGGGGATTAGTAGCTGCTTCTATAGAAATATTTTCTAAATATGAGTATATAATGTGTGCTAGAAAAATCTTATTTACTTGGTCACAAAGCTGGAGAGGCATAAAGAGAAGGAGGAGATTCTGGGTTGTTGATACGCCTAAATTATACCTCCTTAAAGAAGTATAACACAGTTTGTCAAATATAGAACCAAACTAGGTTGGGATCAAATCTCATAGGGAATAAGATGAGAACTAAGCAATATGCGGTTATTTATCATTAATTACTTATTTTCAGAACAAATGGGAACGTATGGGATTTCTTTTTGGTCACTACGTAACATGTAACAATCAACGGTATGATTAACTAAGAGTTAATAGAGAGAATTAATCAAGATTGTGTTCACCAAGATTGTTTGGCTGTTTTCGGGTTAATACAAAATTTCACCTTGCATTGCTAGTAGACCAATTTATCAAACTCATGCTAAATTTAATCGTCTCTCAACTGAATTAAATGCATATCACTTTTACTCTTTCAAACTAAAAGTGTTTCACTCGTTTCACAATATAATTATTCAAATGTTTTTTAATCTTGTTACAACATTAACCATCAGACGAGTTCAGATTCTCGAATCCTCGTTATTAACTTTTTTCTCAAGTTTTTTATTTATTTTTACTCAAACAAGACAAACATAGGGTAGGTTTTAATGCTTTGAAAATTTTAAAACAATTGATACGAAAGAGATACTAAGATATACAATCACAATATGCGATTCATTTTGTAAAAATACCATTTTTAGTTCAAGTCGTCATGGATTTCACAACCCTTGGTTGTGATGTTTAGCCACTCAGGATAGTTGAAACAAAGAAGATAAATGTATTCATTAAATAAGAATGTATTATAAAAGGTAGATACAATCACACTTCGATTTCAAAAACCAATAAAAAACTCTCGTTCAAACACGTTCAAGCGTACTGTGTTCTTTGCTAAAAACAAGATACTGAAATAAACCCTGAAAATACTATTTATAGTTCTAGGAATTTTGAAATTTAAAATAAAAAAGATGATCTTTCGAGGTTCACCCGACGCTTCACCTGACAGCTTGCCACAAGTGTGACGGTTTGTTGCCTTGGCTATTGTCTAATCTTCATTAGAGTAGTTTCAACCCTGCAAGTGTGATAATTTACCTGACAACTCGTTGATGAGCAACCCTACAAGTGTGATGATTTGCCTGGTTGCTTGTTGATGAGTGGTACATTTCCACTAATTTGAGGCCTTTTTTATTTCAACACTTAGTGTCCTCAATGCTTATTTATATCCTATTCTGATGATATTTTGATGTTTTGCAGATATGAAGGCTAAAGGATAAGACAAGGATGAATACATGGAAAAAGAGGCCAAAACATTGAAAGGAGTACAAAGTCCCAATGGTTGTTTCCTAACAAAAAGGACAGATCACCCAATTGGCCTGACCTCGCTTAAGTTAACATTGAAAATATTCAAGGTAGATCGCCGAACTAGAGTTAAAATGATGATTTACTGAAGTAGATTGGGAGAGCTAAAGTTCCATCACTGAAGGTGACAAAGTGTTGAGTAAAAATGAAAGCTGAAAGGGTGAATAAGGTGATAATTGGCGATCCACCAAATGTGAAAGGCTGACTCCAATGAGTTCGCCAAATGAGGTTCAAACACCTAAAGCCTAAAGAAAAAGAAGGGTGAGATAAAGAGCAAACGACAATCCGCCGAATGAGTTAAGCGAGCTCGACTAACATCACCGAGTGAGCCGCGTATGAAATCTTGGGGTAAATTTGGAAAAACTATAAATAGCCCAAAAGAGAGAAAATGGAAAGAAGTAGGATGTGGAACGTGTGGATCTGAAACACAATTTTTTTTCCTAATTCCATAGTAAGTTTTTGGATATTGAGAAATACTCTTTGCTTAGTTTTGGGGTTTTTTTTCAAACACTCTTGTAATTGACAATTAAGGGTTGAAATCAAAGTGGGTGTGAAGATTATTGCCTAATTTCAACACATTAAGGGCTGGTAGCATCTTAGGTATAATTTCTTTAGTTTTTATGATGTATGACTAAAACCTCAATTCTAGGGGTGTGATTATGGGGTTGAATGTTGATTTAATGCAGTAAGTTTTGTTTTATGCTCTATTTTATTATTGTTTATCTATGGATTTAGGTTATTTATCATGGGGTTAACTCATGGGTTAAGGTTGCAAACTTAATCCTAATCTAGATCTTCGGTTAATGCTCGAAAGAGATCAATTGAGGTGGGTAAATAAGTTGATGCATGCAATTTAAGTTTGATTTCTATTGTTTTCTCAAAACAGAAATTGTGGTTCATTTCTAGTTGCCAAATCTGCTTGAAAGAGAGATTTCTGTAAGGTAAACAGTTGATTTGTGATTCACGTAGATGAGACCGAAGGAGATTATATGATATGGTACTATGAGATTGAAAGAAAATATGTGGCATTAAATATTACCTAGCATATCCATATTTGTCTAGAACTATTGAGCAATACTTGAACCCCTAACTTGCTCATTAGGAAACTAGAACTTAACTACTCGAGTTCTACAATCAACTGAAGCATAAGAGGCATGAAGCCAGTCCATACCTAGAATAACATCAAAATCTACCATGTCTAACTTGATTAGGTAAGCCATGGTGTCATTGTGATTGACAGAATTGAAACAATCACGATAAACTCTCTAATCTAGAATAGACTTACCACAAGGTGTAGAAACACTGAGGGCTCAAGAAGTTGCTTAGGAAGGATATTAAAATTCATAGCAACATAAGGAGTCACAAAAGATAGACTCTCGCCTGGATCTAGCAAAGCATGAACATCAAAAGAAATTTTTTTGATCATACTAGTGACAACATCTGGCGAATTCTCTTGCTCTTGGCGACTAGTGATAGCATACAAACAGTTTGCTCCTCCGCTTGTCCCTGAAGTAGCTTCTCTAAGTGCAACTCTGTCTGGCAGAGCCACTGAAGAAGATTGGGCTCTATTACCCCCATTACCATTTCCTTGCCTGTTCTTAGGGCACTCTCTCATGAAGTGACCATTCTGACCACACTTGAAACAATCAGTGGAGCCATCACGACACAATCCTAAGTGGTTCCTACCTTACTTAGCACATGCATGAGTCCCATTACCTTCTTGTGCCACACTACCTTGAGACTGAGCAGGTCTAGCCTTGAAGTTCTGCGAATTATGATTCTTGAATTCACTTCTACTCCTTGGTGCAGGTGCACTAGAAGATGATGGAGCAGGTCCATTTGGCTTGTGTTTAAAAGATGACCAGTTTGCATTACTCTTCTGCTGTCCAGACTCGTTCCCAGTTGTCTTAGCTTTCTTGTTTTAAAACTCTTCTCTATCTCTCAACTTATCTTTCTCAACATACTGCACATGGATCCTAAGTCTGGATATGTCCATGTCTCCTATCAATATAACTGCCTTACCCTCTTTGCTTGAAAGACGAGACAACCCAGAAACAAACAAACTCATCCTGCTCCTTATGTCAACAACCATCTCTGGGGCATAATGGGATAGTTGGGTGAACTTAAGGTTGTACTCATGTACGCTCAAGATTCCTATTTAAGAGTGAGAAATTCCCTTACCTTGGCCTCTCTCAGTTCACGGGGAAATAAATGCCCTAAGAAGGCCTCCTCAAACACCGCCTAACTCACAATTAGTGCACCTTCAGCTCTATTCTTCTTCCATTGGTCAAACTAGATTCTAGTGGCACCCTTCAATTGGTATGCAGCTCCACTCGCTCGACGTCAACAATATCCATAATCTCAAAATCCTTCTGTAGCTCTTCCACAAAGTTTTCTGAATTTTCAGTGACACTTGAACCGGTGAAGTCTGGAGGATTCATCCTGAAGAACTCTCGGATCCTGGACGTATCAGCCATATCCTATCGAACTTCTCTTTGTTGCCCAGCTTGGTTGGTCACAACTTGACTCAGCATTTGGATAACTTCCCGGAACTGAGAATTTGTGACCTTTCCTTGGGGTTGCACTTCTGGTGCATTGGGTACCCTTGATCCTCAACGTTCCTCCTAGAAGGACAACCTCGAACAACTCTTTGTGGAGGCATGATCTGAAAGATATGTGCAAGCACGAGTTAGAAAGAAACTTTTATAGAGATGAACTCTATCACACAAAAGGAGTATGAAAGAAGTGAGATAGTTCCTAAATGTCGCAGCCTCCTAATTATAGATGTGGCGCGCTTCACACCGATAACTAGGACTCTACAGACACGGCTTCATAGACACCCTAGGACTCTTGAACTCTATGCTCTGATACCAAGTTTGTCACGCTCCAAGCCTACACCCTAGGCGTGATCGGCACTCGAGAACCATTGTTGGCCCCAAGCGAACCCTTGGCCTGGCTCAATACTCTCAACGAAAGACTTTACTCAACATTTAAAAGAATTCAAAAGATATACTCATGTAATAAACTCAGAATGTTGTAAAGGAAACATTCAACTGTCCAAAGAGGCAACTCAAGTCTTTAAACATAACAACTGAAATGAACAAGACTCATGAACTAACGTCTATCTATCTATGAAACCTCCAATACTATGAGGGATGTCGGGACAAGACCCCCGATCCTCCTAACAAAACTGAAATGATAAAACATAATAAAGGGATCCTCCGTAAGCAATGAAGCTCACCAAATGACTCTGGAACTAGACTGGATCAACGAAGCGCTGGATGCTGATCCTGGTTACCTGTATATGCATCATTAAAGATGCAGGCCAAATGGTGTCAGTACATGGAATGCACGAACATGTGAGGGGAAATCTAAAATAGACATAAGCTTGAATTGGAACTGAAGAAACACTTACCTCATCTCAACTCAACTCAACCTCATTTCAATATAAAGCAATAGAAATAATGCAGTATAAGGAAAAACTTTAAAGCAGTAGATAGCAAATCAATGTATTAGAAAATACAATATATACTTTGTTTGTATGCAAAAATACAAAGTAACCTTTGTTTGGGAGATTCTCTAACCGACAACGATCACTATGAGCTATGTGATGATACAACGTCTAGCCCACGCTGCCAGAACTGTCCTGTACTTTGTCGGGGTATAGAACTCCTTAACTAAGTGGATCCTCTAGTCTATGCTATAAAGCAATAAAGGAATCATCAAAAAAGTATGCCCTTTTCTACCCACGTTGGCTACATGGTTTATGGGGGCTGTGAGTTATTAGAACTCTCCTTCATATCGGTGCTCAATACTACTCCCAAAATATACTTAGCTCATTATGTTTTAAATAAAACAATTCCTCTTCCTCAACTTTGAGATTATTACTCAAAAGGTTTTCTCTAAAAAGAGATAGTACTTTAAACTACTCATGAACTCTTTTGGAATCGGTGTTTCCACTTTTCTTAAATGTAAAAACATTCCTCTTGGGAATACTTAGTTCCCATATATCATTTTAAAGAAAATGAACTCAACTTTACTCTTCTTCAAACTCAAATGCTCAAGTCTTAAAACAAGTTTAAAAGATTGTAAAAAGATTTCTTAAAATGACTCGAAGAACTCTCAAGACTTGACTCTTAACTCTACCTTGAATTTGAATTTATGGATTCAAGGTTATGAATGATTTCTTGATGTTTATAAGTAGTTTAGAGTAGTTAGAATCAATAGGGAGTAACGGTATACTTTAAAAGGACTCGAACGGGCTAAACGACGGAAAAATGGTGAGGGCAGGCGACCCTGGCGCGGGGTGCCAGCTCCTAAAGTTCAGAGACTCCTTTTTGGTGCACTGCCGGCACGCCACACCAGATCCTATGGCGCATCTGGGGCGCGCCGCGCCACCCTTTCTCAGAACATTCCGATGAATTTTTCTTCTCGTTTTCTGACCCTAATTCATCTAGAATCAATTTCTTTTCTCAAATACTCTTTAGATTCAATTACCCAATACAAGTATATGAGAATCTACTCAAGAAAAAAATCTTATACTCAATACCATTACCTCAAGAACTCATCAATCCCATCCTAATTCTAGAACGAAAGCAAAACTTCAAGAACACTAATCAAGAACTCAAATCCTTCAACTTCAAGAATGAAATTACGCTGAAAATAACATGATTGGCGTGTGGGTCAATGAACCCAACACTATGAGAACTCACATACCTCTTAGGGATCAAACCCTTGGCGAAATCCACAACAAAACTCAAGAATCTTGACGAACGCCTTGAACTTTTCTCCCTTTCTCCTCTTCTTGAACTCCTCCAAAAACCCTAAGCGTAAATTGATTTGGGAAAACCAAACCAAATCAGTTTAGACCCTTAATTATTTACTAAAAATGCTTAAATCTGAAAGGGTAAGGAAAGGAACAAAATACCCCTCATATTTTTGGGTAACATTCCTTAATTGAATAGCCTGACTTCAAATGGGAATATCTCCCTCATACGAGCTCGAAAATTAGTAAACTCAGTGGCGTTGGAAAGAGAATTCCAAGTTCTTTCATTTGATATCTATGGGTCACCTAATTCATCATGTACTGAAAGTTATGGTTGTTTGAAGTTGACCCAAAACTCATAACTTATGCATAACTTGCAAAATTTCAGATTTTTGCTATTTCAAGTTTAGTTCTTTCTATTTTCGGAAAAGGGCCTAAAATACCCTTCAACTTTGTGAATTGATACAAGATTACCCTTCTTCTACCTTCCAGGCCTAAAATGCCCTTGACGTCAACCTTTTGGCTCTATTTTTCCCTCATCTTTAACAACCCAAATTCATTAATGACGTTTCACCATTTTATTGGCTACCCTAATAATTGATTTAACTAATTAAAAAACCCATATACCCACCCAAAAAAGCCCCACCCATTTTTAATCCAAATCGTTTAACCCAACTTTCATCCCCAAACCTTATAACCTAAAAATAACATACGCTCTTTATAACCATATAAGAAGGACGATCATAGAAGACAATAAATAAAGAAGATATCAATCTGACTTGATATCAGCCTTAACAGAAGAGATATTTAGAAGACAAGTATGTCAACACATCAAGGAAATTACAACAACAAATGATTCCTTGAATCACGCCTGGAAACAAATCCATAAAATGTACAGAAAGTAAGGAAACACTTCCAAACCTCAAAGTATCAGTCAAGTGAGATGAACAATTCATTAGTACCACACAACCAGTCAACTGTAGACGAAAACAAATAAAATCAAGATGAAAAAATTGGCGATATATATGGAAACCAAATACACTATGCAAACCAATCATCATTTTCCTGACAATGAGTTAACACCTTTTGACTGTAATCACCTTGTTACAAAAGAGATGTAATCACCTTGTTAAAAAACAGTGACACGGGTGGGGACGAAAGTTGGGTTAAAAATGGGTGGGGCTTTTTTGGGTGAGTATATGGGTTTTTTAATTAGTTAAATTAATTATTAGGGTAGCCAATAAAATAGTGACACATCTGTCACGACCCGAGCCTACATCCTGGACGTGGTCGGCACTCGAGAACCATTGCTGGTCCCCAAGCGAACCCTCATCTTGGCTTACTACAAGCGGAAGACTAACTCAAGCATACAGAAGCTTAAAAACTAAATTAAGTTCAATAACTCAAATACTCAATCTTTAAAAATATCTGAAAACTACTCAATAGATAAACTCAGAGTTTGTAAAAACAACCCAAAGAAGATACATACTGAAAACTACTCAACTTTGTCTATCTATGAAGCCTCTACTAATACAGAAGGATATCGGGACAAGACCCATGACATCTCAAAAATACTAACTGTAAGATAAAGGTGAAGTCCTCTGGAATATGAAAAGGCTCACCAAAGCTGACTGAAATATCACATGACCTCAACGAAACACCTATTGATGATCCTGAATACCTGTATCTGCATCATGAAATGATGCAGGCCAAATGGCTCAATACATGGAATGTACGAGCATGTAAGGGGAATTCTAAAGCATAAACATAGGCTTGAACTTGATAAAAAGGAAACATACTTTCCTCTTCTCAACTCATAAACTAAACTCAACTCAAGAATAAGATACTCAACTCAAAGATTAGATACTCAACTCAAAGATATGATACTCAACTCAAGATACTCAAGGATAAAGCAACAAAAAAAGATGCAATATATGTAAATTTTTTAAAATAGTAGATAGCAACTCAATGTATTGAAGAATACAATAACA
>NW_006239108.1:1220695-1226800 GCF_000226075.1 Solanum tuberosum
TTAAGATATGCTTAAAAAGTAGTAAGGAATCATTTAAAAAGTATGACCCTTTCTACTCATGTTGGCTACGTGGTTTATGGAGACTTGAGATATCTGAATTCGTCCCCATATCGGTGCTCAATACTACTCCCAAAACTACACTCAACTCATATGTTTAAAAATATAACTCTTTCTGTGGTTTTAGATTATTACTCAAAATCTTTCTCTTAAAAGAGATGGTACTCAAACTGCTCAAAACTCTTTTGGAATTTTAGTTTTCTCTCATCTTAAAATGTAAAATCATTTACTCTTAGGAATACCATATATCATTTTGAAGAAAATGAACTCAACTCTACTCTTTCTCAACTCAGTGCTCAAGTCTTTAAAACAAGTTTTAAAACAATTTGTAAAAAAAGACTTCTTAAAATAGGGTTCATGCTGAATTATGGACGTGAACGACTCAATTCAAGGTTTTCAATAACTATGAATAGAACTCAATGCTTGGAACTCAACAACTCCAGAACTCAAGGAGTCAATGATACTACTCATCTCAAGAATGCTCGACTCAGAGGGTTCATGCGGAATTATGGGCATGAACTACTCAACTCAAGGACTCAATGATACCTCTCATCTCAAGATTGCTGGACTCATAGGGTTCATGTGGAATTATGGGCATGAACTACTCAACTCAAGGACCTTCGTGGGTAACATGTAGTAGCCCCATGATTAGGAATATAATCCCAAAATGATTAGGAACTCAATAGTCAAGACTTAGAACTTGAAGATACTACTCCTCTCAAAGATACTCAACTGATTGAGTTCATGCGGAGTTTATGGGCATGAAAGACTCGACTCAAGGGTCTAAATAACAATATGGAACTCATGTATACGACTCTTCTCATTCTCATACTTACTTCCTCAAAACTCAGTCTAAAACTCAAGTGTTGGCTTTGAAAAACTTCTCAAGATTTATAACTCAAAATAGGGTTCATGCTGAATTATAGACATGAAAAAATCAACTCAAAGATCTCAATAAAAATATAGAAACTCAATAATTAGGAATATAATTTTTTAAAAGAACCATGAACTCAAGAACTCAAATCAACTTGTCTCAAGAATACTCAAATCTAGAGGTAGAATCCTAGATTTCTTTTTTACTGATTTGAAAGTAGATGTAGGGTGTGAGGATGAACTAATCCAACACTATGATAGCCTTACATACCCCGAAGAACAAGGTTCTTGAAGAAGAACTTGATTAGAAGCCTTGAAACCCTAGCTTGAAGGTAAACGATCAAGAAAAGCTTTCTTGAGATTCTTGAATTAGTTTCTTGAAATCTCTATGACCAAGAATTATGATTTTCATTAGTGATTCATAATTGTATTGGAGGATTTTGAGTTGAAAAAAATGGAATTCTTGGAGAAAGACTTACTGATATACCGTGAGTTTATGGTATTTTTGATGCGTTTCACTTAGAATTTATGTGTGTCTTGGGCTATTTTGTTGTTAGAAATATTGGTTTTATGTAATTCTTGCGGGAAATAAGTTCGGATGCGGTTGATGGAGATAAGAGCTGAAAATTTGCAAAAGTGGCTAGTGACGGAGCCAACCACGGACCGTAGGTCCAGTGACGGGACATAGATGCTGCAGCATAGATGAAGGTTCAAGGAATTCTGACCAAGTGTGGAACTACAAAAGCATTAACGGACCGTAGGTCAACCCATGGGCCATCCTGTACATCCGTTGTTAGTGATCAGAAAGTTGAAGTTCCAGTACTTGAACCACGGAGGCAAGTGATGAACCGTAGCCCAGTCCACAGAGCGTAGGTCCAACCGTCGTCTGGAGGCCATAAAATATTGCCCAAGTGTTAATCCACGGAGGGTGACCACGAACCGTAGGTTGACCCACGGTCCAGAGGTCGTACCATCGATAGAAACCACGTCTGAAACAGTTATTTCCTTATTTTGTTTCCTACTTAGTTTGGGATTTGTTTTCTATAAATATTAGTTGTATTTCTCGTTTTTAGGGGTTAGACATTATTGTATACTTCTAGTTTTTGGTCTTGGGAATTATTTTGCAAACTCTTATCAATCTAATTTCCGAAATTCATTTTATACAATTTTCACTTTGAATTTCAAATCAAGATTTCGGGTTTTATCTATTCTGTAACACCCTGTTACTTCCAAGATTCAAGGGGTGCAACTGACTTCTAATGCCAAAACTTAGTCTCGAGCCGACCCTGCTGAACCATTTGCTATTAGCGTATGACAGCCACACACAATCAATAAAACAAACAAGTATATCTCGGCTTAAAATTAAGCCCTCGGTCGGCAAGGCCCCTGTAAACAGATCCATAAAAGAAACAGCTACTCCCAAGAGTTCATATAAAGAAATAGCCAACTAGCACAGAAGTCCTGATTGGGCCATCGAGGCCACCATGATCTCTATACCAAAACTGAAAGAAGGTATATATCAGGATAGTACATCAAACAACTAACAAGCTTCAACAAACCAACAAATTAGGCCAACATGTTCATAACGTAGCTATAGACCCCACACACTAGTCTGCACCTCTAAGAGTAGTAAAGATTGGCGGGACAGGGCCCCAGCCAACCCATAAAGATATATACAATAAAAGCTAACAAACCTCCCAACTCTAGCAAGTCCGGAGGAAAGGGGCTAGCCAATCAGATAGAAGTCAATCCTGTTGCTGAGGAGGTCTACTGGGTCGTCTGTCGGGACATGCAGGTATGAATGCAGTACCCCCAGGCAATGGGGCATCAGTACGAAATAATATACCGAGTATGAAAGGCAATAAACCATGAGCAAGTATCATAATATACTGGAGTAATCCGATAAATACATCAAGGATAAGATAAGTGTACTGACCTGTTCCTAAATCTAAACATATCAAAAATAATAAAACAACAACCTAACCAAGCCCCCATAAGCTCGATAGGTACAAACAACATATAAAACCACCTATCCAGGCCCCCATAAGCCTAGAAGATGCCAATCACTCTATATACTGCTATCGGTAGTCCCCTAGCCCCGTAGGCAGTCACATAGCCCTCTTAGGCAATAAAATATTCCCGTAGGCAGCACATAACTCTCTTAGGCATCAACATAACTTATAGACAACTCATAGCCCTCTTAGGCAACAATATGGCCCTGTAGGCAGCACATAGCCTTCTTAGGCGTCAATATAGCCCCGTAGGCTACTCATAGCCCTTCTAGGCATGAATATAGCCCCGTAGGCAACTCATAGCCCTTCTAGGTGTCGATATATCCTCATAGGTAGAACATAGCCCTTCTAGGCATATATCACATTCCTATAGCCCAATTGCAACAATATCAATTCAATAGGCTAAAAGCGAGCAATTTAACTATAAGCAACCTATACAAATAGCCTCTAAATCGTGTCCAACATAGGGACGCCACTAACTGAATATGAATCCCGACAAGGGAGGATTATATCCATTCTAGCAGCTAACAATCAACAATAATGGCTACAAGTATAACAACGATAACGACCCAATTACATTGCTCCTAAGCTATAAGGAAACATGTCGTAAGAAGGGAATAACCTTAACATACCTTTTAATGAATGCTCGAAAGATCATAGTTCATTCACGAAAGTTGTTCCTTATGTCCTAAGCTTCAAAAACACTATATATACACAGCTGGTACGTACCTATAAACAGTTCATAATTAATCTTAAATCGGCAGATTTGCCATATTGCCCCAACTTGTCGAAACGTCCGTAGAAATTCATAAAAAAAAATCCTAAAAGAGTCCCGAGATGATTATCTTAGTTAACCAAGTGTAAACCTTGAAGAAATACCAATAACTACAAATTTATATTTTCAAAAGCTAGCTCCAAACACATCTAATAGAAGGGAAAAATGATTGCCACGTGTAGAGATCACGTTTCTACGCACGGGGGCAACCCTTAATGGTAGAAATCGTCAAAACTAACCTTCATCATGAAAGAACTCAATAGGAACCCTCTCTTAAGCTTTTTTTCTGGTTTTTGAATTGAAAAGAAATATTTTCATGGCTTAAAACATTGAGTAATCCGACATAACACATTTTTGTCCCGACCCGAATTCTTCCCCGGCAGTCCGTAGTAAAACCCTCATAACGTTTTACTCCAATGTCAGTTGGATACGGGGTTTTGTGCTTTACAAACTAGACTCGTAGGCCTTCTATTTAATGGTTGATAGGTCTTCTAACTCTTTATAAATTGGGATAAAACATCCAAGATATTTGACCCAAATTTTAGAGAATTCTTTAAAAAGGAACTTACGATAACTTTCGCCAACTTTTATTTTGCCGCTTACCTAACTTCAAAACTTGAGATACAACCCTTGAACACTTAAACTATGACATACCACATAATTATTAATTTATTACCCATCCTCCTTATCTTTCCACGAAGATACAAGTTAATTTAGATGGTTTGAAAAGTCGGGGTGTTACATCCTTCCCCCCTTAGAAACATTTGTCCTCGAATGAAAAAATATCTGAGTCACGCGGTTAAGTCCTTAGGAATTTCCAAAATTTAGGCTGAGTATCCTTTGTAAATGTGACTATCCAGGAGCATGAATCATAGAAATTCTAACCTAGGCGTCTCACAGAATGACATAAATAGTTAAGCACTATAGCTCCGCAATAACAGTGCGAGCAGATATACATCGACCACAACAATAATAATAAGTAACAATATAAAAAAAGTCAGATTGGTATCGAACCTCACTACACTAATATAAATTGATATGCCATCACCCTGGGGTATCAAACAAGTGAGGATATTTGGACCTTATGCCATCCTCAGCTTCTCAGGTCACCTCTTCTCTATTCTTGTTTCTCCACAATACTTTAACCAAAGCCATCTCTTTGGTCCTCAATTTACGGACCTGCCGATCTAATATGGCAATTGGAGTTTCATCGTAGGACAACTCCTCTGTGATGTGAACATCCTCAACTGGGACAACCCAAGAAGGGTCTCCTACGCACTTCTGTAGCATCGATACATGGTAAACTGGATGAACAGATTCTAGCCTCGAAGTCAATTCTAACTCATAAGCCACCCGTCCTACCCTTCAAAGGATCCGGTATGTCCAAATGAATCTTGGACTAAGTGATACGCTCAAATTACACCTCCCTAAAGAAGTATAAGCGATCGTTATCAAGTAAAGAACCCAACTTGTAGGTTGGGGTCGATCCCACGAGGAAAATGGTTTAGACTTTACTTTAACCAACAATTATATTCAATTAGCCAAAGTACTTCCAGAAACAAGTAATAAAAAGGGGGGAATTTGTGAAACAAATTGTAAGAATTCAGTAAGTAATCAGTTAACAAAAGTCAATTTCGGTTGTTATCAAGATGAGAAAATTAACTAGGGTATACGTGTTCACCACAAGCTCATAACTCAGTAATCTTAATAACATCAGCTCTTTCCTAGTGAATTACATGCAAAGTGATAAGTTAGGTATCTCTAAATCCTTAGTCCGACATCTAGAGAATTTCACCCCGCCCCTTGATCCGGCTACGTGTGTATAATTTACTAACCCTTACCTTTACCTCATATTAGACATCATAATCGATGTTTGGCTTAGTTATTACTTCGCACCAATCGACACTAGCCTATTAGATAGTATCACACTAAATCTATGTTGATAATTCTTTTCTTGTTGATTACCTCCTTGATCCGGCAAGTAGCAACAAGGCGAGTTCTAACGCGTGCACTCGTTAAAAAGACTTTTAAACGAAAGAATTATCAATGCATGCAAAACACTATTCAAGAATTACTTATTTACTATTCACACTTTGTTAATCGCTCATGGATCCCACAACCCTAGTTGTGAAGTTTAGTTACCCATAATAGCAAGAACACAATTCATAATATTAGATGAAGAAATCATGAACTTACGTAGAGAGAATAATAAACCCAGAAATTTTACTTGAATTGCAAAATCAAAATCTTCAAAACGCACTTGGGAAATCAATAATTGCTAGGGTTGCAAAACTAATCTCCAAAGTTACAAAGTAAAACTAGAATAATAATGTCTAACCCCCAAAAACGAGGTTTACAAGACCTATTTATAGAAAACAAATACTAAAT
>NW_006239108.1:1226892-1227777 GCF_000226075.1 Solanum tuberosum
TAGATCAATATACGGACCGTCAATGGTTACCGTGGTTCCACACTTGGTCAGATTTCCCTGATTTGTCCTCAATACCATGCCTTCTGATCTACGGTCATCACCTACGGACCGTCAATGGATCTACGGTCCGTAGATTAGCTCCGTGAAGGCCCTTTTTCTGCATTTCTTTCAGCTGTCTCTATACTTCCGCGCCTGAACATCCTTCCTGCAAAATATGATAAAAACACATAAAAACCAATAGAAAAAGGCCCTAGACACACACAACTTGTAAGTGAACTGTATTAGAAATACCGTAAACTCACGGTATATCAACACCCTCAACTTAAATTCGTTGTTTGTCCTCAAGCGACGTACTACGGCTCTAAATGACATTTGTATAGAAGCAAGCATTTCAGGCCCAAGCAATCACATGGCTCTCTACCCCTCATCACTTTTACGGGTGCAACTTCGTTCTCTTAGACTCGACAAGCTAATTCATGCGGATCAAACCATGACACAGATCGACCAACTGACACACAACATACACCTTCTCACTGTCACCAAGGTACTAACTTTCTGACAATGTAACTAGTGCCCTTACTTCAAACAAAATCCCCTTTTAAAAAAATGAATGTCATTCATGGTACAATGATTTATTCAACACTCACACTCAGAAGTAATTTCAAGTACAGTTAGTGCTTAATGCCATAAGCTTGCCCTTATTTTCACTGCTTAGACTCTCCAAACTAGACTCTAGGATCACTATAGGACTTTCTTGGCTTGTAACGTAGGCTCAGGTGTGATACATTTGGGTACTGCTTAGTGACTTTTTGCCCTCCTTGACATTACACTAGGCTTTCAACCTCTTTTTGCCCTATTTTTGCCATCCTACCGTTTTACCTTCTT
>NW_006239108.1:1227823-1231519 GCF_000226075.1 Solanum tuberosum
TCCAAACTAGATTCTAGGATCACTATAGGACTTTCTTGGCTTGTAACGTAGGCTCAGGGTCAGGTGTGGTACATTTGGGTGCTGCTTAGTGACTTTCTGCCCTCCTTGTCATTACACTAGGCTTTTAACCTCTTTTACCCTATTTTTGTCATACTATCGCTTTACCTGCTTTCCCTTAATTTTCTTCGAACACGGATGTGACTTTAGACTTTGTAGCTCTTTTTACTTTTATTTTATTTTTCTTTTAGCTTTCAACAAGTCACATCCCTTTTTTTTCTTTTTCACATCACTCTTTTCATACCCATTTTTTTTTCCAGTTTCCTCTTTCATAACCACCCTCAACTTATGAATTTTCCATTAGTTGAGGTGCGCAATACCCGATGTCGGGTCAGGGCGAAGATTGAAGTTACTTTTTTACATTAGCCACCCTCAACTTAGGCTTTTGGCCTAAGTCGAAGTGCACATGTCCAAGGAGGGACCGGGGCCAACATAGTAGATTATGGGAAGGTGAGTTCGGAGTTTGGAAAGAAATGGTTTAATTATAGGCTCAAAGTTTTTGGATCAAAAGGAGCATTCATTTTGTTTGGTTGGATCCTTCTTTTAGGCAATTTGCGGACTTTCCAGAACAATGGCCTATGATCACTTCCTAACTTCTAGGTTGAATTTTCTTAGCAGGACTAACCAGGCAAGTTCTAGTTTTGCGCAAAAACTGTTTTAACACTCAACGATTCTCACACACTCTTGGCACATAGTTCCATTATCAGATTATCAGATTACCCAGTTCAAGTTTCAGCTTAAGTCATGCCCTCGAGTTGATTCGTTATTATGTCATACACAGAGCCAACACCTTCAATTAATCGTAGCCTAAAAATTCTTGCATACATCCCAAAATCTGACGAGTATCATTTTTCATAAGCCATCATGCTTCTTTCTTTATCATGCTTCTACACATACGATCCTAAGACATGCCGGTTCAACAAAAATTAAACAGTCTCCTGGGGGAAAAGAACACAGGCAAGAAAACCCCAAGAGAGGATGCGTGAGTTGGGTTATTCAGACTTCACCCTATCACTCACAATCCATTTACCCCACCACCAACAAAAATAGATGCAATTGTCCCCAATGCATACAAAAACAGTAAAAGAGAGTGGATTGGGTGAAGCAAACCTGTGGCGCAAAGCGCCAACGAATAATCAATAAGCAGGGGGGTCCGGTTTCCCGGAGCCCGCTGGAACAATAGTGGGGGCAACCTTAGTGGTGCCCGCATCAGCAATCATAGCACCCTCAGTAGGGCTATCTATCACTCTCGCCGCACCATCAGTGGTGCTCACAACGTCCCTCAAAGCAGGCTGGACCTCGATAACTGGGGCCGAGCTCGATTCTCCTACAACTCTCTCACGCACCCTCTGCTGGCGCAACTCTTTGTCTAAAAGCGAAGCCCTCCTTGCCTTCTTCTCCTCCTATGCTGTCTCTTTTGAGCTTTTTCCTCCTCAGTGCGATGAGAATGGTGCCGCTTGCCTTTGGCATGTTTAGGCGCAAGCCCCTCCTCGGCGGTCCCACTGAATAAAGCATCTAGCACTGTATCATCAGCCAGTGCAGTAGGTGCAACCTGAGGCTCAACTGAAGGGGCGGCAAGAATGGCATCAACGTCGGTCCGGAGACTGGCTAAGTCAGCCTGCAAAGTGATAGATCTATGGCCGGGGCTGATCGCTCGAGTATGCGCAACTCAAAGGCATCAAGACGCTTATTAACAGCCTGGACCTTCCGGTCCATCATCCCCTCCATCCTTCGCTCCATTCTAGCCTCGAACTCGGCTATCGACTTTTGCATCCACAGCTGGATGTGATGCAGTAGTGTGGCCATCTGAGCCTCTAATTTCTGTACTCTGGCCAATGGGACAATAGTAGCTCCTAACTGCGGTGTGGACCGGGAAGAGCTAGGAGCCATACTTGCTGCCTGAGAAGAGTAGGCTGGGACAGTATCGGTGTGAGCTGGTATACTGGGGTCACCACCCTGTGCCTGCCCCACTGTGTCTGCAAGATTAGCACCCAAAGGAGGTACCTCAACCTGAGGCTCTCTGCGAGGTGCCGCTACATTTGCCTCATCGTGAATGAGGCCTATGTCCAATGCCCCTGTAGGGTGGACTAACCTGTCACAATGCCATATCGGCACGTCAGAGTCCCTGCACAATTGAAAAATTAGACATGGGAAGGGGTAAGTAGTGAAGGTCTTGAATGCCCTCTAGTGAATTTCTGCCAGCAACATGCGGGCAAAGTCAATCTCCACTCCTGCTACCATTGCCGCAACCATAACCGCTCTGTCCCATGTGACTTGGTTGTCAGCTTTTGTAGGCGACACACTGTTACGTACCAGCAACCAGAAGAACTTGGCCACGAAATTTAATATGGCCTTTCGGATTTCCAACCGTGGAGCGGCGACCCATTCCGCACGCTTGCCATCTGCAGCAATGTACCTAGCCAACCATAGTATAACAGCCTCTCGCTGCTCAGCGTTCCTCTGGAAAGCGCCACTCCGTACGATGTCTCATCTGTAATGAAACTCTGAAGTGTTGAGAGACCAAGAGTAACCTGTGGTAGGACCATAGAGAAAACGGCTAATGGTGGCAGGTGATATGTCCACCGGACAACCTCGGACCATAGTGGAAATGAGAGGATCTTGGGCTAGAGGCTTTGACCGCTTGGTAATTGAACCTTGGAGAGTGGCAGCATAGGAGGCGTATAATTCTCGCACAATCTCCTCGCTATACGTCCCTGGGTCTCGAGCCATCCAGTCACACTTGTGAGAGTTAAACAGTTGGTGGATGTTCGGGACAGTGTGCAAGCTCCCCGTGAGGACTCTGCGCTCCTCTGTAATAAGTCGGGCCATTTTCTGTTTGTCATTTATCATCTTGGCATCCCGATAAATTTGTCGTTGACCCTCTACGCACCATCTATTTAGCTCACCGGTGACTAGAATAGGATCATCATTCCGTGGAGCAGGTACTGGCTTCGAGCTAGTGGCTTCATCAGACGAGGCTGCTTGCTCATTGTCACCGGACCCTGCAGCGTGGGCAGATTCTGACCTTGAGGCATGGCCTGAAGCATTGCTCGACTCAGATCCTGAAGCATGGGTAGACTCAGATTCGGACATAGACCCCTCCTCTGAATTGGAAGCATCCCAAGTTGGTGATCCGATCAGTGTGTGCTCCTCATCAGACTGGGAGACAGTGACTACGTCGGGAAGCACCTTCTAGGGGGTGCCTCTGGTGACACGGGGTGCAGTGGGAGAAGTCCGTGTGTTGGGAGGAATGTCCGTGTCCTCATCGATTAACCTGAAGCTAGGAGCAACAGATTTTGACTTGCCCTGTTTTGAGTAGGTTATTAGCTTCTTAGGTGCCATCGTACCTGTGGACGCAATATTAGTGCCAAAACTAACCATACACAAATAAAAAAAACTTTTAGAATTGTTAACGAACCTCAACAAAGTCCAAAGAAGATTTCAGACAGATGCTACAGTGGTCATCCACGGAGGAGGCCTACGGTCCGTAGACTGATCTACGGTCTGTGGATCTCTTCTGTGGATCAGGGGGCCATCAATATAGGTCGCAGATGGAAACCACGGAAGTGCAGAACGGTCCGTGGATGGACCTATGGACTGTAGTCCACATCCGTGGTTTCACACTTAGTGAAATTTTTC
>NW_006239109.1:0-1832 GCF_000226075.1 Solanum tuberosum
GTTAATCGCTCGAACAGCTTTGTTCGGCTTTCAATAAACGGAGTGAAATTTCTTGCAGGCTTCTTCTCAAATCTGGGACGGGAGGGATCGTAATTGCCTTGTTGAGGGGGAGGCATTTGGCGATAATTTGGAGCATTCGGACGGGGACTTGATATCTGGGATATGAGTTGGTTTGGTAGTTTGGTTGTGGAGCTTGGTAGTTTGAGGGGGTATTTTGGTAAAGTGGCGCTGGGGTTTGGTACATTGGGGGAGGCGTTTGGTGATTCGTTTGAATGTTGGAACAGTTGGGGGCGACATTTCGGTAGTGATGAGATGGAGTTTGATAATCTGGAGGGGGAATTTGGTAGATAGTAGGTGGAGTTTGGTAGATAGGAGGGGGAGTATTTTGATAACTGGGAGGAGGGGTACTTTGATAACTGGGAGGAGGGGTACTTTGGTAATCATTAGGTGCATAGCGAGCCGGGTACAAACTTTGTGAAGGTCGAGAACGACCTTGGTATGATGCGGATTTCCTTGGGATTTTCTTCCCCTCGTAAAAGATAGACGACACATCTTCTCTTTTCTGCTTCAACAAACCCGAGGATCCGGGTGAGGCAGCAACACGGTCAATCTTCCCGGCTCTCAATCCATCTTCGATAGTCTCACCCACTTTGACTATCTCAGCAAATTTTGCTCCAACGAGCAACATAATTCTGTCATAATATTTGGGCTCTTGCACCCGCACAAACACTTCGACAATTTCTTTCTCTGACATAGGAGGTCTAACTCTCGCTTCTTCCTTTCGCCACCTATATGCGAATTCTCTGTAATTTTTGGTCGATTTCTGCTTCATCTTCTCCAAGGAGTAGCGATCAGGAACGATCTCCACATTGTAGACGAATCGTTCGATGAAGTCCTTAGCTAGAGCGTTCCAACTAGACCACTGTCTTGTCTCATGAGACGTAAACCATTCTAGAGCCTCTCCGCTCAGACTTACGGCTAAAAAGACCTCATTAACAAAGCTTCATCTCTTCCAACTCCCACGAGTTGGTCACAGTAGGCCCTCAGGTGTGCTAAGAGGTTCCCCGTTCCTCCGAAAATGTCAAATTTTGGCACCTTGAACCCTTCCGGGAGGTCCAATTTCGGATGAATGCACAGGTCTTCGTAACTCAACCCGGCGACCTCAGATATGCAGTTCAACTCCTTCATGGCTTTTCTAATTTCCTCCTTCATATCTATCTTGACGGTCTCTTCCTTTGACCTCCACTCTCTCTCCCTCTCCTCGTAGTGGTCGAGCTTCGAACCATGGGCGTCATGCTCTTTGGGGACTGGTATTTGGAAAGTGGCTTTTTGCGGTAGTGGTGGAGCAATAGAGGGGCTTTGGGCATTTTGAGTGGCTTGGCAATTTTGAGGGAAGGTCTGGGGGTTGGTATGTTGATTTTGGTGATTGAGGGAAATGTGCGGGCGGTTAACATTTTGGCTTTGAGGGGGTAGGCTAGTTTGGTGGTTTGCATTGGGGTGGGGGAGTGGTGGCTTAGGAGGTTGGTATTCTGAGGAGGGGATGGTGTTTGGTAAGAGGCTGAGGCGTAGTGGGGGTTTTGGGTGGTGAGGTCAATGATGGGGGGATTACGAGCGGGACTTGAAGGTGGATTTTGAGCTTGTTCCACATTAGGAGAGGGAATTTGAGCTGGAGGTCTACCGTTTGGTTGAGTGTTGACAGCAAAAATCGGAGGAGGCAAATCTTGTTTTCTCTGCATCTCGACCCTCATCTCAGCAATTTGTTGCATCAACTGCAGGATCAGTTCATTCTGATCGGCAAGGACGGGCTGAGCTACCACGACATCAGTAAGGTC
>NW_006239109.1:1936-4087 GCF_000226075.1 Solanum tuberosum
TTTTATGTTGAGGTTGGTGACTCAGAAAGGTTAAATTGCGTTGAGCTAAGGTTTTCTTGCTGCATCTTCTGGCATCTGTTGATGTGGATTCAATGTTTCCTTGTAGGATGAAAGGGGGGAAAAGAAAATTTTAAAAAGATAGGGGTCGTGCCTTGAAAGGCTGCCTACGTATCTCCCAAGGAGAATTCAGTCCCTATGTAGTTCGAATACAAAGAATTTTTTTCATTTTCATTCATTCCTTTCTGGTGATTACAAGGAAAGTGAAAAACAGATAAGAAAGCTCCTAAAAGATAGATGGTGCCTTCACCGAAGCTCTTTCCTCTGACTACCGTATTAACCACGGGGGGTAAACTCATATGCTTCCGGGGCGGTTTCCTCATTCTCTTCTTTCCACCGCCCCTTTAAAGGAGGTCTATAGACAATTTCCTCCTCAAGTTCCTCTTCAACAGATTCAGGTCCAATGCCTTCGGGATCACTGCTGGTGGCCTCTTGGTTGAAGAAAGGGTATTTTCCATGTAGTTTTTGAAGCCTCATGGTTATATCATTGTTGAAGGCATCATGTTCCTTCCGCATAGCAACCGTTTCCTCGTTCATGACAGCATATCTTGCCATCTTAGCCGCTAACTCCGCGTCCAGCGCTGCACTTTTGGCTTGCGCAGCGGCGGTGGCTAATTCTACTTCTATTCCTCTTTCTCCCATCTCTCGAATCTCTTGTTTGAGTCGACGCAATTTCATCTTTAGACTCTTTTCAGTCGTTTTCACTTCGACACTCTTGCCATTTTCCATCTTAGCAGCAATTTCCCCTTTCCTGGGATGGTAGAGTAACATTTTTAGGATTTGATAGTAGGATTTTATTTCTGGCTGAGAAACTCAAGAATCGTGGGATTTTGGTTGGACATTTGGTAGTGACTTGTATTTGGCATTTTCGGAAATTTTTGACAAGGAGTGCGCTAAAATGTCCTCATTCAAAGCAACATATCACATAAAATCGTGGGATTTTGGTTGGACATTTGGTAGTGACTTGTATTTGGCATTTTCGGAAATTTTTGACAAGGAGTGCGCTAAAATGTCCTCATTCAAAGCAACATATCACATAAATAGTTTAAAGCACACAAACATTTATCGCGTGTCCTAAACAAGTAGGGGGCCCTTTTGTGCCAAGGGTAGGCCTAGCGTATTTGAAAGATGTATGTGTAGAATTGAACCATATTGTTACCCCAAAGCAAATTTCGCATATAAAATGATGTTCAAGAAGCGAAAATAAGCAGGGTAAGTAGGGAATAAACGAAAAACACAAAGGAAAGGCCCACGCAGGGGTCATTTGAAAAGAGTACCAAAATATAAGAAAGGCGAGCCCACGCAGAGGCAAATGACAACAAGTACATATAGAAAAAACCCACGCAGGGGCGAAATCCGCTAAGACGCTCCCGATGGCCCCGCCTCTGATCTGCTCCTCTTGTTCTGTGCCATGAGATGCTGAAGCCTATATTGAATCATTAGCAAGTATCCTTCGCTCCGGCGGCCTTTCTCTTCCCAGTCCGCGAGACACATTCCGCTTTTCTTATCTCCAATCCATAAGTTAAGCTCTCCCAAATCGCTTCTCAAGCTTTCTAATTCTCGAGTTACACTCTCGAGGGCGTATTTATCCTCCTCTTGCTTTCGGAGAAATTCCTCGTGCATTTCCTGGGCTTCTCTTCTTACCTCTCTTAGTTCTATCAAAGCTTTGGACTTTTTGTCCTCTACACTGCGATAAACGTTTGGAACTGAGAAAGAGATACCTTGTATATTTCCCTTCAACCAATCTTTGTAGGTTTCATCGTACCCAGCGTTAAATCGGTCCGCGGCAATGGTGCCGTCTTTCATTCGCACTGCTCTTTTCCATTCTCTCAACATCTCTGAAGCCTCAGGCACTCTATCATCCCCGATGTCGAACACATAGAAACGGTAGTATGCTTCTGGGGTGTAGTTTGTCTTCTTACGGTAGTATGCTTCTGGAGGTGTAGTTTGTCTTCTTCCGAACTACCTCAGGACCCGGATGGGCGCATATGGTCGGATTCCTCGAATACCTGGTAAAGGAAGCACTAGTTTTCTGTTGCCCCGTACTATGACATCCTTCGAGATGAAGCGGTCGAACATCCACTGGATATTTTC
>NW_006239109.1:5035-6253 GCF_000226075.1 Solanum tuberosum
GAATTGACGGTTACCCGAGTCGGACAAACAACGGGGTGAAGTCTAATAAACGACGTTGGATGACCACAAGCCAACTATTCGTTTATCACTTCCAAAAAATTCGACTTGTGTTTTTTCTGAAGGACAGTCGTGGTAAGCCACGTAACCGCCTTTTTTCCTAATGCAATCTATTTGCCGTTTGGCGGAATCGGGTGCCATGAATGTCACAATCAATATAATATACGATAATTTAAACAAGTAAACAATTAAACACATAGCCAAATAATTAATCTTAAGGTTAGAACCATTCAAATCCCCAGCGGAAGTCGCCATTCTGTTTTATTTGAAAATGTATTTTAGACTGGTTTAAGAGTCGCCACTTAATTTTTTAAGAAAAATCAAGAAAACTATCATTTTCAAAAGACTAAAACAGTAAATCTAGTGAAAACTTAAAAAAAAGGTTCGAGGTTCTTATTAATATTCTAGGAAGGTTTTTAATGCACCTAGAATATCCGCTAATGCGGTTATCCAACAATTAATTTATTTGGCTAATATAATTTTAACTCAACTTAAATTTGCAAAATTGAACTATTTTATAGTAGAAACTATTTAAAAGGGGAAAAGGGGAAAAGGGGAAATATTGGGATATTACCTAAGTGAAATGTTTTTTTGTAAACTTAATTATTTATTTGTTTTTTAGTCAAGTAAAATATGAATAATTTAGTTAAATTATTAATTCAAAAAATGGGTGTCTTTTGGGGATTTGAATTTTTCGACCCTAAGGTTAACAACAAATACTAACAAGCAAAATAAACACGGTAAAGTAAAGAGGGAAAGAGGGTTGGGCCCAAATCTGGTTTCTGTCCGCCTGGACCAGTATTTAGGCCCATTTGAGTTATCTGCACCTGTCCTGAATTCTAGCAAAATAATAATCAACGTAAAAGACGAGCCTTCTTTGGCCCAATAAATACAAAATACAAATTTCTCTTGTGTAAAGAGTGGGCCCAATCATCTTAATTCTCTTCTGCTTCGAATTTTCAATTCCGGGACTTGTACATCAATTTTCAATGGCCAGTCGACTCGAGGTAAAATGGGATTGGCCCCCCATGGCCTAAAGGGAAATGCAAGGATGGGGTCCGTGAGGACTCAAATAGATTCCATGCAAAACAAAATAATATGAATTAGCATACAAAGTAATAAAGCAAATGAGATATGAATTAAACAAGACAGAATTCAAAA
>NW_006239109.1:8409-24232 GCF_000226075.1 Solanum tuberosum
AACAAAATCTTTTTGAGACGATTTTCCAATATTTATAAAATACACTAATTATATACATAATTATATAAAAGACATATTATTATTTAAAAATTATAACAAGTGACAAACTATTTGAAACAACTTGCAAATTATACTATTATATTTATTTTTTATTTTTTTTTCGAAATTTCTAAAATTAATTACTTTAAAACGTTTTGAAAATTAAGAAGCTCGAAATTAATTATTATCGGGGAGGGTCAAAATTGGGTGTCTAACAGAAATAACACATATATAAATGCTTTTGCACATAATTCACATACCCTGTGATAGTGATGCCTGTTCTATTTAATGACAACCAACACTACCCTCAATTTGGATCTCAATATTCTCCTTTGTGAAGGCCTCGCCCTATTCATTTTACTTGACCCAATATCTATTTATTGATATGCTTATCGGTACGGATTGGACCTGATTTATTATAACGTAAACCGAAATATCTCCGACATATATACACCGCAAAGTTAGGCATTTCTAATAAAGGCAATGAAAAGATTAACTAAACAAACAATAATAATATATTCAGTATTATTCCACAATCATCGCCCAAAAAACTCAACTAAACATACATTATAAAAAAGAATTATTGATTGATGCAAAGCCTAATCACATGTCCAAATACAATTTCTAACTCCAAATCAATTTAAAGTTGCACCTCCAATTCTCCAAACGCCTAATAAATTGACCTCAACTACACAATTTGTGCCAGGTTCATTCGTACGTGTCGGATTTTCAAAATATATTAGTAATTCGACCAATTGTACCTAGCCATTAACATATATAACGTGTCACTGCCTCATAGCATTGTCGGTCCTTTCTCTTTATCCATTTGAATCTCATCAATCATAAATTTAGCTTGTATTTTACTTACATTTATACAACATTCCTAAAATTAAAAACACTTTACACATTGAAAAAAAACATGGACACATCAAAGGTTACAAAAACACTAACAAACTGTTTTTATCATACTTTAATTTCAAGTGTGTTTCTGAGTAATTTGATGTTGTTGTTGTTTGTTACAGGGGAAAGAAGAGATTTATAAGGTGGATACTACAAATTACAAGAAATCAGCAGGACATGAAGAAGAAGAGCCACAAAAAGAGGATGTGAAAATCACACATGTTCCTCTAACGTACGAGAAGCGTGAAACTGGTGATTCTTTGGCTGCTAAACTTGCTGAAAAAGTTGAGTCTGCTAAGGAAACTGTTACGGGTGCTGGCGCTGACGAGCATAACAAAAAAGTTTGAGATAAATGTTTCCCCTGTTTTTTTTTTTTTTGAATTGTTGCAACTATATGTTTGTATTTATAGTGTAATACAACATGAATAAGGTTTTTGTCCTGGTTCTTAGGCATATTCAGGATTTTGAGATAATGGTGCACTATTACAAAAAGATTGATCTGAAATATAAATTTGATCGCTCGATATTTTTGTTCTTATTACTAAAAAACCTAAAAAAAATTAATATTATAGGTTCAAAATTAATTTATGAATTAATTAAAATGTCAAAAGTGCTACCAATAACTACTTAGAGAGGTATTATTCAATTTTAAAAAGAAAAATAAAACAAGATAAATATAAAATTTAAATTTCTAACTCACGTAGAGAGGTGCATCCAGTCATCATCGCATTATATGATACTCTGAGTGTGGGTTCACACATCTATATTTTAATAAATTTTTAAAAATATATCACTATTAAATATAATTTTGGGAAGAGAAGAGAGCATGGGTTCACGTGAACTCGGTGACCCTGGATACGCCTCTGCTTCCTTCCGGATCAGAACTTCTGTTGGAGGCAAGCCCCCATCTTGTTCTCTTTTTCTCCTTGTAGTTGAGTTTGTTTTAAATGCTGGGAATATTAGTATTTGCGTGTAACTCATAGCCAACAAATGTACGAGGAAATGATTTGGTGCACTTGTTATATTTGTCAAATGTCATTTTCACGTTATAAAATATTATACTGTGATGTTACAGGAGGAGGATTCTACCTACCTACCTTTTGAGAATGCCAAATGAGGGGGGAAGAATTAGAAACGTAATTGAGTTGAAGAGTCGTAAGGAATATCAATGGCCAATGGGGAAGGGACTGTGGAATTGAATCCTTCTCAATATAGCAAAATATGATCAAGATGACTAATTAGCATAATGGATAGATGAACAACCAAAAATCGCCGGAGTTCATTACTTTATGAAGCAATAGATGATGCCCAATACACAATTAAACTTAAAAACATTGGTACTAGTAATTACCAAACATAATTATTTATCAAGCAAATAACATCCTAATAAACTCTATCTCTCTATTACCAAATACCAACATCCATAAATCCATCTTCAGTAGCACATCCTCTAAACATTCCATTACAATTAAACCCATAAGCCACTTCCCCTTTATTAGACACAGCAATAAGCCCAGCAAACCCTTTATCCAATCTCTTCTTAATCACAAAGTCCACTGCTTCTTGAAGGCCCAATTCCTTATATTCCATAACTGCTGCCACGTCACGTGCTAGGGTTCCACGTATGATAGCTTCTCCTTCCCCTGTACATGACACCCCACAAAGCTCACCTGCGTAGGTCCCAGCACCAATCAGCGGTGAGTCACCGATACGACCGGTCATTTTGTTCATTAAACCACCGGTGGATGTGGCGGCGGCGCACCTACCTTGGCCGTCTACCACCACACATCCCACCGTCTCCGGCGCGTAAACACTTATCGGTAATCCGTTCATGCGAATTGGGCTTTCAACGGATGACGCACAGGAATCCAATCCAGTTAATGGAATTCTGTAATCGAACTGAAAAAATTATTTTGAAAAATTGTCAATTACTCGATTTACGTTATGATAGGTATTTATTTATAGCTATACAAATGTTATGACATGTTTAACGTACCAAAATGGTGTTAGCCTCTTTGGCTAGTTTCAGCATTCCAACATTGTCCTCGGTGATGAAATATTCATTGTCTACCATCTCCACGCCCTAATAATAAAAATTAATTAATTTATTAGATTATTGTTATTAACAATTTCGACGATTGATGTTGTTTTTATAAATCTGGTAATTTTTTTACCTGTTGTTTGGCGAATTCTTCAGCGCCGGAGAAACCGAGATAGGAATGAGGGGATTTATCCATGATAAGGCGAGCGAGGGAGATTGGGTTTTTCACGGTGGAGATACCAGAAACGGCGCCGCATCGTCTACCGTCGCCGTCCATAATGCTCGCCTCCATTTCCACTGTTCCATTTGCAGTTAATGCAGATCCACGACCCGAATTGAATAGAGGATCACTTTCCAGTTCTCTCACCTATATATACAACCAGAATCAAAATCATAGAAAAAATTCGACATGCAAAAAACTATAACATTCAAGGAATTCACACAAATGTAGATCTGAGATTTTTTTTTGGTTATACGAATCAAAGCGATAAAGGGCTGAATGTGAGTGGATAAAAGATATACGTACAACGAGTTCAACAACATCAATGGCAGGTAGAGAAGAGCGAAGAGCGGAGATTCCAATGTTAAGGCAACGAGTAAGGAGTTCTTTAGCTTGTTTCTGACGTTCAGCTGGGAGATTTGGGTCCACACCAGCGCCACCGTGCACCGCTATAGCCCAACCACCCATATTTCTACAATAAACTCCTTTTTTGCTCTCCCTCTTTTCTCTCTCTATTTTGTTAATTGCTTTGATGCTTGTAAAATTGTGTTTTGCCTTCTTTATATAGAGAGACGCACAAATCCTAGTTGGGTTCTATTTGGGATTTTTTTAATTGTTACCCCCACCCTTTCTTAGTTTATATGATTTTTTGTAGTCCGTCTAAAACAAAAAATAATATTAACGTTAAAATGTCAATTTCATCCTTAATAAGAATGATTTATAGTCATACAAATTTTTATCATTTATTTTAGATTACAAGTTTTAAAAATTCTTTTTTTCTTTCTAAAACTCCGTGTCAATTATCGAATCAAACTAACTCACATAAAATGAAACGAAGGAAGTACTTTTCCGTTCATTTTTACTTGTCACTTTTGACATATCAAGAAAAGATAATACTCCCTCTATTTAAAAAAGAATGACTCCTTTTCCTTTTTAGTCTGTTCAAAATTAATGGTCTCTTTCTTTTTTGGTAACATTTTAATTTCAGTTTTTCACGTGGTATGTTTAAGGCCACAAGATTAAAGAGCAATTTTGTACATTTGACATAACTTTAATTTATGACCACAAGATTCAAAAGTCTTCTTTATTTTTTTAAACACCGTGTCAAGTCAAATTAGGTCACTCTTTTTGAAACGAAGGGAGTAACTTTTTTTCCATGTTTTACCCTCAGCATGAAATACTTATTTTTCAAGACATCATTTTATAGGGATAGTTCAGTAAAATATATGTATCAATAATTATTTTCTTGAAAAATGTGTCAAGTCAAACTGTGACAAGTAAAAATAAACAAAGAGAGTATTATTTATTTTGTTTATTTATTTTAATTGCTCTTGACGGAATTGAGCTGTTCCTCTCAACCAAAATTTTGTGAAATTAATTTTCAGTATCGACAACTCACCAGTCACCACTAGTCTCGCTGACATGTGCACGTGTATTTTATTTCACGAGATTCTTTCTGGAATTTAGATTTTAGTTTTTTTTTTCGTTTGTCACGTGCATTTCCTATTTACTTGGAGGTAATCTCACGTGACATAAATAGTAAAATTGGAAAGGTATTTTGATTTTTTTTTTAATTGTAATTTACTTAAATGACATTACCAATATACTAGGACTCTAGGAGTTTGTGTTACTGAAGTCTATAATTTAGTTGTTCATTTCATGTTATTTAAACTCGTCGTAATTTAATATTATATACACATAAACTGTGAATATCACTGATTCGTTTCGATTCTTTCGTACAAAATTTAATTGTTTATAACTCGTTATTATGTTTAAATAAAATTTCAAGTAACCTTGCAGCATCTTCAATAAATTAACACCTTGTTTGGATGGTTGTTACTCGTTCTATCATATTGTATTACATTATTAGTTAAACTGTTTTTTTTATTGTTACTTAATTTCTATTGTATAGTACTCCCTCCGTCCCATTTTATGTGGCAACATTTGACCGGGCACGGAGTTTAAGAAATAAATGAAGACTTTGAAATGTTTACCAAATTGCCCTTTAAAAAGTAGACTCACTTTTCTCTCTCCTCATAAATGTATTGGAGTATTATTTTAAAATTAAGTGGGACCAACAAGGATAAAAGAAGAATTGTACCTTTAAATACTTACCATATAAGGAAATGTGACATTCTTTTTGGGACTGACCAAAAAGGAAATGTTGCCACATAAAATGGGACGGAGGGAGTAATTTTTTATATTTTCAAGACTCGAACCAGAGGTGAAGCAGGTAGCTAGGCTTGCCATGCATGACATATGACACAATGAGACACAAATTTATTGTTCGTTAAGTAATGACGAAAAAATCTATTTTATGTCTGTGTCGCTACTTTAATATTTTCTTCTCATTTTGTCTTCATTTATTATTTAAGGAAAAAGGGTCAAAAATTCCCCTCAATTTTATTTTATTGTTTGACTTTACCCTTGCCGTTAAATTTACCCTACTGTTACTAATTTCACCATATATATCCCTCATTTGACGGAAGCCCCAAATTGACTCAAATTAACCAATTTTACTTAAATTACCCAATTTTAACCCGATCCGATCCGATCCACCTAAAAATATAACCCATTTTTGTTCTATCTTATTCATCTTCATCTTTAAACTTGGGTTTCTTTTCAAAAACAACCTGTAAACAATCGATTTGAAAACACCCATCAAACAATTACCAAAATCCACCAGCTCCATCCACGAACTCCAGCGAAGAGTGACCGCCGCCATTCCCCTCCCTTTTCCCTTTTTACGTTTTCTTCTATTGTATAGGTGTTTTTGGCTCCAACTCCGGTGAACAACGATCATGAATTTCGACGAGGCTCTGCAAATCAGCAACCACCATAGCCTCTCTCCCAACGCCAAAATCAGCAAACCCATTTCTTGAACCAGTTAACAACACCAACACGGCTCCACGACCGAGCTTCATCCCATTTTCCGGTGACCCTCTGTTTGCTTTCAATTCTAATATTTTATTATGATTTATTTTTCTTTTACATTTTTCACTCTTTTCTCTGTGTTTCAGATTTGGTTAGGGAGTTCAAGCTCCCATAATTTTTCATTTTTTCATATTCCTTGTTCAAGTTTGTCATTGATTGTATGCTATTAAACTTTGTTGTGGATTATTTTATTTTTTGGTTTGATATTAATGTTTTTTGGGCAGCGGGTTAGAACTTTTCCAAGCAGCTTTTTTGCTTTAATTTGCTGATTTTTTTTTCAACTATGTAAAAACTTCAGTAATAATATGTACTATAGTAGCACTTGTAAAGTATGAACTCCATCAATGTCTGCATTTCTATCAGCCTGTAGACTACATCTTTTTTTTATTATTATTATTAATTTTAAAGATGAAGATGAACGGATATGAAGATAAACAAAAATGGGTTATATTATTAGGTGGGTCGGGTCGGGTTAAAATTGGGTAAATGGGTAAAGGAAATTTGGGAGAATGGGTAAAATAGGGTTAATCGGGTTATTCTAAATGGGGTCGGGTCATTGGGTTAAAATTGGGAATAGTTTTTTTTTTAAATTCGGGTCAATTTTGAGGATTCCGTCTAATGAGGGGTAAATTTGGTGAAATTAGTAACGGGAGGGGTAAAATTAACTTCGTTTTAACGGCGAGGATAAAGTCAAACAATAAACCAAAGTAGAGGGGTATTTTTGACCCTTTGCCCATTATTTAATAATGATATTTCATCTCACCTTTTCATAGTAGTTCTACCATGTATCCTACTTTTCTTGTAGATTTATTATTCAAATTATGGATGTCTGACATTATATAACGACAAAAAACGATACAATATATCCAAACATTATATTCACTAACACAATACAATATGATATAATACAACACGATCCACTATGATACATATGAAACAATACGTAATAAACATCCAAACAAAGTGTAATAATCAATGTACATCTAAGCAGGGGCGGAGTCACCTTGTACTAAGGGGGTATCCGAACCCCCTTCGGGGGAAAATTATATTATTTATACATGGTTAAAATAATTTTTATTATATATAGTAGATATCGAACCCCCTTCAACTACTTCGTGTGCAGTGGCGGAGCCAATATTTTCAATAAGGGGGTTCAAAATCTGAAAAAATAGATACACAAAGTAGTCGAAGGAGGTTCGATATCTACTATATATACCTAAAAAATTACTTTAACTATGTATAAATCATATGATTTTCCGCTAAAGGTGAACCCCCTAATTGTATGGTGGCTCCGCCATTATTCGTGTGTCTATTTCTTCAGATTTTGAACCTCCTTCAATTTTGACTCCGTCATTGCATCTAAGTAATAATTTTTCCTCAAATTGTTGGGTGGGGGAGTGATGTTAGGGGTAGGATGTGACTCAAGTACACGTTGCAATACTATTTATGTTTTTTTCCTTTTTCTTTACATGTAAATATACTTAAAATACGTTTCTATTTGCAATAGTTTTGTGTTGTATTCAGCAACTAAATGAAACGAATATCAAGAAATATTATATGGTAATGTACAACTATTATAGAAATTAATTAACAAAATATCTACTTAAAAAATTGTTGTAGGACAGAAATACTCTTTTTTTTTTAAAAAAAAAAAGGACTAAAGAGGAATCTACTTTATAAAGAATCTTTTTTGGAATGAGAGTATCTAGTTGTATTCATTTCGATACCCCATCAGATTTTCTAATTAAGATATTGTTAAATAAAGTTATCAACAGCTTGCACTTTGCAGTTTTGATTCCTAGGATTGATTGGCTTATAAATAGTATTTTATTTTTTGGAGTCTCGAGATATGAAAATACAATGTATTTTATATACTGTCAAAGTACAGTGTAAGATAAAATACAATATCAAACTACTCTCTGTGGACTGCTAAATATTTGTCATTTAAAAAAAAATCAAAATACAATTGAGTATATTCTTTCTATTTTGTCTTTAGTAATAATTATTTTTAAAGTAATAAATATTGATTGATTAATATAAAAATTCTTAAGTAAAATAAACATGTACACATACTTAATTAAAGAGAGATCAAGACAGAATATTTACTGAAAAATATTAACATTTTTAAACAACAAAACCTAATAAATAAAAATATGATAGTCATAATCTATAATTTCTTAAGAGGCGTGTGAATTAAAAATGTGACAGGTAAAATGGTTCGAAAGAAGTATAATGTTCAAAATGAGAAGGTAGTAAAACCAATTGAGTGTAACTTTACCAACCCCTTTAATTCTTCTTTAATTCTTTTCTTACATACATCAAATTGGCCTCCCTTGAATGATTTTAAAACAATAAAACGTAACTAGTGAAGGTGGTCATTTTTGGTCAATATTGGACATATTAAATTTGGTTACTTTTGCAAATTCAAAGTATGAATTTTTCCTCTTAAAGTTGATCTTTGCAGCCAGGAAAATAAAATAAGAAAAAGAGGGCGGCGCGCCGGCGCCTCGTGTAAAAGCTGGAATCCAAAGATCTATTAATACTTATTTATTTAATAATACTTCATTAGAGAAATCGCTTAAAACATTTATTAATTATCTGTTAAGATTACTAAGTATTTAATCATTTAACACTCTACTAATATAATTAATAGACGACTTGTTTTTTTCTTAAATAAATAAATAAATAAATTAAGTTACGATAATTATTAGTCAAATTCGATATAGCACTTGATAAGGACGATAATTGGCTGAAGTTGGTTGGCTTGATGACTAAGCTGCAAATCACAAGGCAATTAATTAGATAGCTTGGAATTAGTCTTTCGTAATATATTTCAGATACAAATTCTATCCAATTAAAATTGAGATAAATGGCACGTCAGTAACACATCAATAATCCCAATCTTACGTAAAATTGTTCATCCATATCAAAGTCATAATATAATTTTTGAATGCATAAAGTCACGCACCAAGTAATTAAAGGTGATTTGATCGTTATCCTTCCAAAAAATTTATCATTACAATTGAAAATTAATTGTTAGTATCCATGGATGTTTCGGGAAAATCTATGTGGGGCATTGAATCTAATGTTTCTTTATTTAGTAGTGCGAAAGTTGTAACAGAAAATTGAAATTAATCTTGATTATAGTTAAGAGCCTTAGGAAATTTCGTATAATTCATAATAGTATTAACAATTACTAAAATGAATGAGTTAACCAATGTTAACATCTGAAGTTTTTTTTCAAAATATTATTATTGTTTCATAGGTTTTTGGTTGCTATGAATAGTAATAGTCATGTTGTGCACTTGTGCTTCATGAGCATGGCTTTCCTTTTCAATTCGTCAAAAAAACTATGATTGATAAAGTCCAAACCGAAAGTACGTAGAAAAAGAGTTTTCTTATAATTGTAGGAAAATCGAAATATCTATATGATGTAATTAGTAATGATGGACATATTGAAGAAAATTGTTCAAGTGGCTATTTCATGATGACATTGAAGAAAATTGTACAAGTGATTATATATTGCATGGACATATTTATATGACGTTTTTTTTCAAAATGGACGTTCACAAGTTGAATTATAAATGACATCACTTATTTTTCTTGCGATACTATATATATAACATCTAGTCCTTAATAATGTCATTTCCTTAACTTGACAGAAGACAGATTGATTTAGTTTAACCAATAGTTACTGACCCCAAAGAAATCTATTAGAGCAGAAAAGACACAAAGGCTAAAGGTGGAAGATGACGCATATTTGCATTAGTGCAAAGTAGATTCCCTCCCTTCTATTTTAATTTGTTGGTTCGATTTTAAAAAAGTATAGTAATACATCAAAATATTCATTGATTTTATATAAAGAAAAATATATTCCTTTTAAAAATTTATTTAATATTTTCAACTTTACCGGGATCTTTCAATTTCACGGGAAAAACGCTGCTCAACAAATGGACAAAAAAGTAAAGGGACCAAACTGTCAATTATAGTTTTTACAGGTCACTAATTTATCATTACATAAAATATGAAGGGTATGTTCCGCCGACATATTTAGAATCTATAAGATCCACTTGACTAATGAAAGTGACATATGTTTCACTTTACTAACATGAGATTCCGCATCTCCTTCAGTTCTGGAACGTCAATTTATGGGCCAAACATATTTCGTTTTCAAACAATAATAATACACCCTCCGTCCTATTTTATGTGGCAATATTTGATCGGGCACGAAGTTTAAGAAATAAATGAAGACTTTAAAATATTTATCAAATTGCCCCTTCAAAAAATAGTCATATTAAAAAGTAGACTCACTTTTTCGCTCTCCTCATAAATGTATTGGAGTACTATCTTTAATATTAAGTACGATCAACAAGGGTAAAAGATGAATTGTACCTTTAAATACTTACCATATAAGAAAATGTGACATTCTTTTTGGGACTGATCAAAAAGAAAATGGTGCCACATAAAATGGCACGGAGGGAGTAACAAAATAGAATCTGAAAAGATAGATAGATATGTTTTTATCTTACAACAATTGTAGGATGAATTTTAAACCACATGATTATTTTTCAATAGCTGGCATTCATATATTTTTGGGATAAGAGTCGCTTGGAGTAATTTTAGTTGTTAACATGTGATTTTTGGGCCCGATTGGATATCATCGCACTCTTTTCGATTTATAAAAAAATAATTCATAACTTGGGTGACTTTATTGATACAAAATCAAGTTGAGTGACTTTTTCAAATAATTTCACATACTTGAGTGACCTTTTGAGATATTTACTCACCGGAATTTAAGCCAATAGATTTCTATTTTTTAATTCTAAAATGAAAAAAAGATAGATCGTGATTAGTGAAAGAAGCATAAATTACTTTTTTTGTTCAATAGTTACACCAACAGTAGTTGTTCACTTTGCAGGAAAAAGAATCGTGAAAAATATGGAAAGTGGTGTGCTGTAACATGATGATAATTACTTAATTAGTCTTGTAATTTAAAAAAGAATTTAATTTGTTCTTTTAATAAAGAGCCTTGTAATTTCTGAAGGGACAAATATTGATAGTTCTAACGCACTATTATTATTCATCCATTTTCAACCTTTGGCCTTTTGCTGTGGACAAGAAGCAATATAATGGGCATGTCTTACTAGGCAGCGTAGGCACATGTATGCCAGGGGTGTCCAAGTGGACACTCTTCGTTAAAAAAAAATATCACACATACAATTAAAATAATATACGAAGTGATTAAATACTAACATATTTTGAACAGCCTTGACATAATAGGTTGTTATAGCCTAATGGTTTAAGATACCTTGAAGGTGTGTTTAGACATCTTTAATGAGTCAGTGCTCGCATGTTCAAATCTCACAAAAAGCTTTTGTTGTTTAATTTTTGGACCCTCTTCGTGAAATAACAATTTTTTCAAATTTCTCCTTTTTGAAAAAAGCTTTTATTGTTAAAAATTTTTACCCTCTTCGTGAAATTCTTGGCTCTGCCATTGATAGCAGTAGTTAGTAGTTACAGGATTACTTGCACTTTTTTATCCCCTTAGTAAATTTTGTCCCTCGATTTTGTTGAAAATATAATTAAGTAAATAAAAGTAGAGTCCGGAGTCAAAAGGGCAAAAAAAATTGTCAAAAAATTCCAAAAAGGGCACATCAATTTTTTTAAAACCAAAGGGCAAAAATCGCTCCTGACGAAGCGAATTTTTCCTCTGACACAATGACGAAAAAATCGCTGCCCTAGCAGCGATTTTGTCTAAAAACTTTTTTTTCTTTTTTTTTTATTAAAAATCGCTGCCAGGGCAGCAATTTTGTAAAAAAAAATTCATAGCAGCGATTTTGGTTAAGAATTTTTTTAAAAAAAGTTTTTTTTTTAATTTAATATTCTTTTATTATTATTTATGATATATAATTCAATTTTCCTCATACTTCAACAATTTTATTGAGTATAATGTCCGTCTTGTTTATCATTTTTATATTATTAATAATTAAACAATAGGAATGAATATAATAGCACTAGGCATGAAAAACGCTGCCCCTGCAGTGATGTGTAAGGAAAAAAAAATTCTGACTTAAAATCGCTGTTGTGGCAACGATTTTTAATGAAATTTTTTTTTACAAAAGAGCAGCGATTTTTAATTAAAAAAATTTGCAAAAGAGCAGCGATTTTTCGTCATTGTGTCGGAGGGAAATCGCTTCGTCAGGAGCTATTTTTCCCTTTTGGTTTTAAAAAAATTTGATGTGCCCTTTTGGAATTTTTGACAATTTTATTTGCCCTTTTGACTCCGGACTCAATAAAAGTAAGTATTTCTTTAACAATTGAAATTTTTAGATAAAATGACTACACCTTAAATCAGGTAAAACAAGGCAAAGATTCTATGAACGAATCTTACTATCATTCATTATAAAAAAAAGATTCTACATACTTGAATCAGACTCGCACATAAGGATTATATTTGCACAATTCATGGCAATAATGTCCTAGCAGGTCACAAATACTATCTATTGGATGAGACTACCATAAAATCCTCACAAATAATAAACATTTGTTAGGATTACTGTATGTATCATAAATTTGGTACAAACTGTTCACAGATAAATGATATCCGGTAAAAAAAATCGTGTTTTGAAGTAGCTAGATGATTTTTTATTTTTTATTTCCTATCGTGTTTATTATCCGCTTTAGAGTCCAACTAATCAGGTTTTATATAGGGTAGAATCTATTAAAAGAAAAACGCTTCATTTTAAGAGTTTTCTATTTATAGGTTTGAATCTCTAATTCTTGATTAAGGTCGGAAAATCATATACATCGCACCCTAACCATTAGTATTGACACATATGTATCTATATATCACATGTAAACATGACAAGTCTAACTTCCATGTAGTTTAGTATTATATGTCTAACTTCAATGTAGTTTAGTATTCAAATCAAAATATCGAATGGAACAATAGTAATATGGTCAAATAATAGTAAATGTTTTTTTTATTATTTCTATTTGAATATAGATTAGTTTACGTTTTATGTATTGACGATACAAAATTAATTATACAATCAAATTATTTATAAGGTAATAAAAATTTTATGTTATAGCATTTATTAGTAATCTAAAACAGATAATACGTAACATGCAAAATAAAATTTAAAAAAACATTAATAAAATAAAAATTTACGTCTTACATTACATTTCACATGAGTTTTTGGTTTCTTTGTTTGGGCTAATATTGAGAGTTAAAGACATCTAAAGTTATATTGAAGTTTTTCATTATAACGAATAGATAATGAATGTAAAATTCCACAAATGAAAATCTTCTCAAGGGTGGTAGGTACCTCATCCAATTATCGTATATGCACATGTCTTTGATAACAATTTTTTTTCTCTATGGATATTATTAACAAACTTTTCCTTTTAGATTCAAAATACAAACATAATATGTCCCTATATTAACTGAATATTCAAATCATATGGGATTAAATGTATCTCAACACTTTTTTTTACTTTACTTTTAAACCTGTCTCTTGTGTAGAATTACAATTTGGGGTTGATTGATGTTTGTAATTTTTCTTTTGGGTCACCCTTTCCTCTGCATAGCAATATTCCACTGTTTCCCCTTAGTTTTCTCTACACATTAATTTTTAATCATTTTATTTTTGAAGTGGTCACTCTGGACTTGAAGTTCTAAACTCTAGGTTATAAATAGGGCATAGCTTTAAATCTTAACGTCTCAATTCCTTGAGAATGATCGACTGAAAAAGAGTTGCTACAATATTTCGTGTTCTTTTAGAGAGCTTTATGAAAAACTTAACTAGTATAATATGTTAGATAGTGTTTAATCTTTTTTTTTATGGAAAATTGTATGAAATAGCAAACTATTAATTCAAATTAAATGCTATAGTCATAGTTTATTTTATTTGTAATTCGCAGCAAACATCCATTTTTTTGTCATCTGGTTCGGTATACAATTACCCATTCGGTATACAAATGTATAAAATGTATAATATGCATTTGTGTTTGTATAAAGCGAGAGAAAAGTGTATATACAAATACAAATACATATATTTTCGTCCTATACATTTATAATTATACAAATACAGATTTTATTATATAAATTACAATGTATAAATAATTTATACAATAATACAAAACTGAATAATTTGTATAAAGTTGGATGTATCTAGCGAATTATACAAATTAAAAGTTGCATATCAAACATAAAATTTGCTATGGAGTGCAATTATGTAAACTATAGTTGTAATATAAAAATATGATTTGTATGTTTGTAATATGTGAAAGTTGCTCTTTTTTTATGACATTAATGGGCTGGACATGCATTTCTGGGCTTTCCCCTATTAAAATGGTTATTAAGAGAATGGGCCAATGGACTTGCAGTTAACTTAGCCAGTCTGGACAAGAATCATTATTATTTTTCATGTTTGTAAGTTCATAACAAAGGAATCAAATAATCTTAGATTTCAAGATACTAAACATAAATTTATTTGGAAATAGACTCAAGAAAGAGCCTAGCTAGTTTGATGTGATATTTAATTTTACCAATCAAGATTGTAGTGAAATGTATAAGATCCATCCACTTGTAGTCAAAAGTTTCGGGTTCGAACTTGTTTATGGAAAAAATCATGCCCTTCCCCTTTTTAGGCCTTACCAAGTATCGGACACCGGAGCGGGAAACATTTTGTTTTTCCTTTTCCAGTTATATATGAGTCCCGCTAGCTTGAAGTTTTATTACATGTTTGATAATTGGGAGTAGCTTGGATTTGTAGCTCTTAGTTTTTAAGCAACGTTACAATATTTCAATTTCTTGATTTCTTTTGTTTAACTTAGAATCAATTAATAGTGATGCTCAAATATATTTTATTGCCAAATAAAAAAAAAAAAAATTAATTAGTGAACAAAAAAGGAATTGAAGCCAAAGGAGCACACAACATAGAGAATAACTAGACAAAAGCAACAACAAAAATAACTATTGCCTAACCTTTAGAAAATAGAAAAGAGAAATATGATTTTGTAGTTCATTACAAATGTTATTCTACGCTATATGATTTTTTCCCACATGAAATCAATAAGAAAAATAACACATAACGTATGTATTGTAAGATTAACTTCTTCTACTGATAAGTGCACATATGAGATCATTTCCTCGATAGAAAATGAGAAGCTATATTTACATGCTTGTCCACAAACGTCTTTCTCAGATTGTAACGGGTTTGGATTGTTAGAAAAAATAGGTAATTTAGGGTGTGTTTGGTATGAAGGAAAATGTTTTCCAATTTTCTCATGTTTGGTTGGGTTAAATGTTTTGGAAAATGTTTTCCAAATCAACTCATTTTCCTCAAATTTAAGGAAAATGACCTCCCTTCAAAACTTAAAGAAAACATTTTCCAAACCCCTCTTCCAACTTCAAACCACAATTACTTTTTTGTTGAAAAAATCAATTTTATTTTGTCTCTATCCTCAAACCAGCCCCCCAACCAACCCCCCCAAAATAATAATAATTTAAAGCTTGTTTTTAAATTCAATTATTTTACCCCACCCTCACCCCTACTCTTACCCCTCCCAAAAATATATTAAAAATTGTTTTTTAAAAGATATTTCTAATTTCAATTTTTTATTTTTTTACACCCCCACCTCCTACCCTCGCCCCCCATCAGCCCCCCACCCCCCTCCACAAAAAA
>NW_006239109.1:24673-80649 GCF_000226075.1 Solanum tuberosum
GCGAACATTACATAATATATTGGAGAAACAATTGCAGCATTGAATGTATCCAGTGCCTATCAAAATGATGCATAAATGTTAGAAAATGCTTCAGACACTCCCCCCCACCCCACCCCCAAAAAAAATTAAGTTTGTTTTTAAAATAAATTTTCAATTTCAAAAAAATATTTTCTACCCTAGTAAAAATAAAAGATATTTCTCAAAAAAAAAAAATCATTCATAAATCAAACACTAAAAATCTTTTTCGGAAAATATTTTCTACTCACCAACTAAACATGAGAACAGAAGTCAAAAATCAACTTGTTTTCCAGGAAAACATTTTCCTTCATACCAAACACACCCTTAATGTCATGTATAATATTATACATTTTCTTAAAAGTATATTTATTCATTTCTTTATTTTCCAAAGAACGAAACAAAGTGAGTGGCTATGCAAAGAAAAGAGTCGAATCGATCAGGCTAAATAATAGCAGTAGGAAAAGTAAATCAAGAAAGAAGCAAGGCTAAGAATACAATGACCGATCACCATCTCTGTATAACCTATTTAAGTGATGCACCTTTTCCTTTTCTTTTCTTTTTTTCATTTTCTCCTTGTTTTATTAGAAATAGTAGATGATTGATCACTTGGCTCCAACAAGTCTCATTATTAATTTGGGTTTGGTGATGGACCTACAACTGAAGACCAACCCATTTTTGTTTTTGTCCTTATGGTCTCTCTGCTAAAGAATATTGACACTTGAGGCCTATAAAAGCCTTGTGCCAAGCTTGAATCTTTGTACTCTTATTGGTTTTGAATGGGCAAATGACACTGCTGCTGCCACAGTTTTGGACCACTTGCCCATCTCTTAAAAGTTACATCCTCCATTCAAATTTATATGGCGCCATTTAACTATACACGAAATTTAAAAAATAAGAGAAGAGTATGTTATGTTTATTAAATTGTTCTTATTAAAGACACTTTAGTGCTTATTTTTTTTAGTTGACTTTATTCTCTGCAAAAAAGTGTTGAATGGGACCTAATAGGGGTAAAATGGGATGATGCCAATAAATAGTTGACAAATAAGGAATAGTTAAATTCTTTTTGGGACAGATTTAAAAGAAAGGGGTGTCATTTAAATTAAATAAGAGGGAATAAAACTTTTCGGACTCAGTAAAAGTGAAAAATGATTTCTTATCTTATCATTTTATTATCATGTCAAATAATACAATTGAGTATGGTTCTATTAAGTTGTGCTGCTCTGAGACAAGAAAACACCCCATTATCACCACAGGGGTGTGTTTCGTATGAAATCTCATATTTGATTGATCAAAATATTTTTAAAACTATTTCTCTAGTGAATAAATTTCAAAAAATAAGTTAGATAAACGACTTTACTTCACCTACGCTCATCCCCACACTAACTTTACCTCACTACCCCACTCCTCGCCGCCCATCCCCCACCCCCGACCTCTCACTCTCCCAACCCCAAACTCACCCCCACCCCTCATTCTCCATCCACTTCATATTCACTCTAATAATTGTATGCCTAAATTATATAGAGAAAGGTCAAAACTATCCTTATATTATTGGATTCGTCATTAAGATTACCTTTACCCCTACCGTCATTTTCTAGCTTAAAAATTACCCTTACGACTAACGATTGTCTTGTTGACTTAGTAGGCTTTTATAAAGTATATGTGACACTTCTCTATTGATCCATGTGAAACCCAATAAAAAGACACCCAACTCATCTAATTTATTCAATCTGCTCCATAATCTAAGAAGAAAAAAGAGAGTATTTCCCTTTAATTAATTGCCTTCTATATTTAGTAGATCAAAGGAGTAATTGCTAATACCCTTTCTAATTAATTAACCAGAATTTGAATTATGGAATTCTATTTTTGGATTTGAATTTAGTTTCTTATTAAAAGGTATAGGGCCCATAGAAGATCCAAGTATATCGGACCATAAAGGAAAGTGGACCACATGGGCCGATAAGACCCACCATTGGATGTTTTATTTGTCATTTACCTTCAGAAAGAGACCTCAATAGCCTGCAAATTCTGAAAACCCAAAAAGCCCATTGGATTCTCAACTTGTGATCCCCCAGTAATTTGTCTACCCACCAAATTAATTACTCTCTCCGTTCGTTTTTACTTGTTCACTCTAGACTTTACACAATTCTTAAATAATAAGTAATGATAATATGAATATTTTATGACAATACCTATATTAATTAATGTATAGTCTTAAATCTTAAAAAATGATTTGGGGAATAAGTAATTAATGTTGAGGGTAAAATAAGAAAAAGAAAATGTTTTTCTTAATATATTAAGTCATTAGTAAATGTGAAAATCTTAAAAAAGTGGTCAAATAAAAGTAAACAAAAAGAGTAAATTGAAAATTACCAATGGATATAATACGTGTATAATCTATGTATATCAGCTAAGAAAAGTACCATTTTGATATATCATATATTTGTACAATTTAATAGATAATACCATCCTCCTATTTCAAATTATTTCGTTATATTATATTATATTATATCATGTTATTCCCCCACCCCACACCAAAAGAAGGACCCCCACTCCCCAAAGAATTTTTTTTGTTTTCTCAAAAAAAAAAAGTGAAAGAAGGTAGAAATTATAGAGGGGCCCTTCACAATAATTCGAGTCACGCCTTGAATGTGTATTTCTGGCTAAAAAAAGAAGAAGGTAGATTAGATGAAATGTTTCTTCCAAAAGTCCAGTTCCAATCAAATCTTATTTTCCCAGCAGAATATGGGCCCTTTACATAAATTATTTTCTCACCACGTTGACAAATCATTTTCCAAATTCAAATCTCTTACAAATTAAAAATATATATAGATATTTCGTATGCATAGGGTTTGACAAAGGTAGTGTGTGAATGTGTTTAATTTTCTTTACGATGGATATCTCTTCGCCTAAAAATTACAAGTGTGATAAGTCAAATATAGTTTTATAAATATATATAATATATGTTGAATTTTTTTGACTTATATGTATGTTTTCTTTTTAAAATTTGAATCTTTTTTAAGCTAAAGTTTTGACATGAAGACGACAGGGATTGAGCTAAGGACGTTAGAAAGTAACGTCTGCTGCTTTGTCGAGTTTGAATACCACTACCTAGTGACATCAACTGTTAGGTTTCCCAAATTATTACTATATCATATATTATTATTATTATTATTACTCACCTATAAACAAATAGAGACAAATCTACTTAGTGTTTTTTTTTTTTTTTTAAATGGGGGTAGGAGAGGCCGAGAGGGGATTGGATTAGGAGGGCGGAAATTCGAATAATCGTCAACAAGGTGAAAGGTCAGATTACCAACTAACTAAACCACTAAGATTTGCCATGGATCTGTTTAGTAACTTGGACTATACGAATATTTAGTTGGGTTTTTTTAGATTATGTATATGCGTTAAGTAATTTATTAAATGTTATATTATATGTTGGTTAAAAATTATAATAAAAAATCATAAACTTCAAATTTTATGGGGCCTTAGATATTTTCAGGCACAGAGAAGATTAGGTGAAAATAGGAACCATTTTCAAAAGCCTGTGTCATACTCTATCTCTCTTGACTTATTGGACCTCTTGTTGTATTATATTATTCTTATTTTGTTTTCTTGATCAATATTTATATTAAAATTTGATTAAATTTAAATTTCGACAGGATTTATATTTGAGGGCAATGGTCTCAACGTTATTTATTATTAAAATTTGAATTTGAAATCTCTGATGAAAGACGGAAGATTCTTCCATCACAACTCATGATGTCATCTCTTACTATAATTCAACAAATGATAGGAACTTAACTAAAGAAAACCAACTTTGGTAATTTAATAAAATGCCAATAATACATCTGTCAAGAAAAAAATCATAGAAAAATTTCACTGTCAAATGCTTACAAATACATTCTAGTTGTAACAAAATTGACATGTGCTTTGTCTTTATTGGTGAATCACCCTTCACTAAGTCTTGAGGAAATAATTATTTGACAATTCAGTAATTGTCTTCTTTAGGCTGTCATAAACTTTTCCTTGTTGAGTCATTGTTTACTTAATTACTATTTAAGATTAATAGCATTTTTGGTTATAAAAATGCATATAAATTGAATATATTGTACCTGAATAGTGACTTATTTTTTCTAAGTAATAGGGAAAATGACTAAAATGTGCTACTTAGAGACTCTACTAAAATAAAGATGAACTGTCAATAAACGTAGAAAGGATAGAATGGGCAAAAAAATAGACTAAAGAATCGAAAAAACATCAGTGACTACTAGCTTATGAGACAAAAAAATAAATATAGATATCGATAATTCTAATTTTAGTTCTAATTATAATATTTGATTAAGTATTTCTAAATTTTATATTACTTGAAACATATAAACTTTTGATCTTTTTGCTCAAGAATTTTCACACTTTTTCAAAATTATTAATTGTTTCATCATTTAATTATTCATATATTATGTCAAACTTGTATCGTTACTTCATAATTCTAAATAAAAAATAAGTGATCATTCATGCGATTAACTCAAAAAAAGATGTACGTACCTATATTTTTTGCTACTAGCAATTATGTTGTGAATTGTCATAGGGGTGTTGTACGATCTAAAGTGAATAAAAGTTTAATCAAAGACTTAGAATAAGATAATTAATGTCAATGTCTACAAATACTAGCTTGCGGCAGAGTAATTAATTAAATACCATAAACTTTCTCATCGCCGTCAGTATTAATTACTATAACACTTGTTACAGACATTAATATTAACTACTGATAATAATAATAATAATAATAATAATAATAATAATAACTAATAATATGTAGTTATGCACCATTAGCATGTCGGCTAACTACTTTTTTCTCCTTTTAAACATACGTCAAAGCTAATAAGCTATAGTATCAATATTCATTCATTCTCATACATCATTTCATATTAATATGTACTACTATCTCCGTCTACTTTTAATTGTCATAATTTCCTTTTTTTAGAATCAAACTATAAGAACTTTTATTAACATTTTACGATATATTTTTTCATCATATTGATATAAGAAAAATTGCAATTTATAGTACTTTTTGTATAGTTTTTGAATATCTGAACTTTTTATTTAAAATATCGAATCAATGTAATCTAATTTAAAACATGAAAATTAGTTAAATTGACTTTCGAAAAGCGCAACATGACAAATAAAGTGGACGGATGGAGTGCCCATATTAGAGCCTAACATAACAAATTGCAAGGGAAATAATCTATGTATAACGATCTAAGTCTATGTCACATATTATCAATCTGTTTTTAGTCTAAGTCAACACATGGATTTGTCTTTTGTGTTACACATCATTGAGTCAGACTCAATAGGGCACGAATCAAGTGAACTTGAGATGACTTATAAAGTTCTTCACTTACGAGATTCACCTAAGTTGTGATGTGCAACTTGTCTTCAAAATTCTTATTGATCCATCCTTTGTCAGGGGTGTAAGGTGTTACACTATTTTATTTCAAGACTATAAATTTCACATTACAAATTTTACATTTCAAGAAGATTTACTCGTAAATATGTTTTGAATAATCTGTAGTGTATCAAAATACTTTACATAGACTATATATATCAACTTAAACTCAAGTTCAAATTGAAAAAGTACATAATGTGCCATAATAATTTCATAGCACCTGTTTTCTCAACAATAATGTTCACTAGGTCACAAAGGATGACAAAATAATATACTCTTATATATGGCTCTAAAAATGACCAATACCATAAATCCCTAATTTTTAATTTTTATTTAATAATAAAAGAAAGAGAAGATGTTAACTGGAACCAACAATCCATTTCTTATCATTGTCTTTTCTTCTTTTTTACTTGTATATATTATATGGTTTTAAATTTCTCTTATATATGACAGCCAAAAGCAGTGAACAAAAGTACCAACAAAGACATCTCATACAAAATCAAAAGATATTGTTCCCCAACTTACCTTCCCACATTCTTTTCACCTTTTTCCCCTTTTTGTTTGTGCCTAGTTTTTTAAAATTTTTAAAATTAATATTTTTTCTTAGATGAATCTAATTGTCATTCTAAATTGTCCTTTAATCTTCTAATATCCTCACCTTTTACACCCCTAAATACTCCTAAATCCTGATCCTTAACTTTTAGGTTACTGTTTTCATCTTTTTCTTTTTCACCTTTTTTTAAAAAATAAAAAAAATAAAAAATTGAGATTTTCTTTTATTATGATAATTTGTCCCCACCAACTTATGAATATATATCAGTACAAAAGTTAGATGAGAAAATGCAACTCACATGGAGCAACTCTTTTTTAACTTATGGTAAGTCTTGGCATGCAGCTGTACTTCCATTGCAATAAAGCCATGAGACAAGCAAATAAAATAAAATAACTTTTTTTATTTTGTATTTTTAACCATTTAAAATTTTAAATAATTCAACTCATACAACTTAATACGGTCCAAGTAGATAGATATATATCATGTGTTCATACAAAAAAATTTACTTGTTACTGTCGCTGATTATAATATAGCAATAATTATATTATTACCACTCAATTCTTCATTTATTCTAGTGATTTTATGTCAACTTCGTGATAAAAATCATGATTACACATTGGTTATATGCCTCTCAAAATAGGACTAAGAAATCACAAAACATTAAGAATATAATGTTTAATGTAACTATATATCCAAATGCAAATTTTCGTAATGATTCCTCCATCTTTAATTAGAGATTTCGAGTTTTTGTCTTGGGTAAACAAAATCTCCTTGAGAGTGTCACCTCCATAAATGAACCCTACAATGCGTGAATTCAAATTTAATCTGATTCCAATACAAATATCTAATACCAAAGGAAAATCAAGAAGATAAAAAAATTACTCCCTCCGTCCCATTTTATATGTCACATTTTTTACTTTGCACTTGCATTAAGAAATGATGTAACTTTACCCTTCTACCCTTATTTAATGTTTTCTTAAGTCAACTTTATTAATAAATGACAATTAATTAACTATTCTATCAAGGGTATAATAGGTAAAATATGGTAATTTATGCATAAATTTTATAAAATGATAAGTTTGTGGTCCAACTATTTATAAAAAGGGATGACATATAAAATGGGACGGAGGGAGTAATTTTTTTATCTTCTTGATTTTCCTTTGGTATTAGATATTTGTATTGGAATCAGATTAAATTTGAATTCACGCATTGTAGGGTTCATTTATGGAGGTGACACTCTCAAGGAGATTTTGTTTACCCAAGACAAAAACTCGAAATCTCTAATTAAAGATGGAGGAATCATTACGAAAATTTGCATTTGGATATATAGTTACATTAAACATTATATTCTTAATGTTTTGTGATTTCTTAGTCCTATTTTGAGAGGCATATAACCAATGTGTAATCATGATTTTTATCACGAAGTTGACATAAAATCACTAGAATAAATGAAGAATTGAGTGGTAATAATATAATTATTGCTATATTATAATCAGCGACAGTAACAAGTAAATTTTTTTGTATGAACACATGATATATATCTATCTACTTGGACCGTATTAAGTTGTATGAGTTGAATTATTTAAAATTTTAAATGGTTAAAAATACAAAATAAAAAAAGTTATTTTATTTTATTTGCTTGTCTCATGGCTTTATTGCAATGGAAGTACAGCTGCATGCCAAGACTTACCATAAGTTAAAAAAGAGTTGCTCCATGTGAGTTGCATTTTCTCATCTAACTTTTGTACTGATATATATTCATAAGTTGGTATTACAAAGGAGATGTTATCTCCCCTCCCATTTTCCTTTCTCTTACCCCTATGTAATTAGAAAAAAAATACGTTTCTCTGCTTTAAAATACTCCTAATTATTTGGTGGGTTGATGGGTAAGTGATCTATATTTTATAAAAAATTACAATATTTTATTTATTAATTTGATATAAAATATGAATTCGGAAAAAAAATTACTTTATAGAATTGTACTAAATTTTCACATGATTTCTTCATTATTGAATTTCTTTGTAATACTTGATGTTCTATCGAAAAAATATCTCTACCTTCACAAAGTAGAATAAGACTACGTACACATCATCCTCTTCAGATTTCACTTCTGAAATTCTATCGAATATATCATTATTATTGTATTTAATATGCCCCATATGCAAAAAGAAAACAACCTTGTGTTTGTTCATTGTTGTGTTGCGACTAGGTCAACAAAAACAAAAGTATACATGAAATGTCTAATAATTTATATAAAAATAGTGTTCCGACATTCACGGTACTTCAATGAGAAAGATTGACTAAATCCATGAATTATTTTATCATTTCAGAATAAATTGTTAGAACTTTGTGTTTAATTTTTAAAATATTATAAAAGGAAAATTAATAAAAATAAAAGAGAAAAAAACCAAGTCATTATGATTCTTTATTTTAAAGTGGGTAAAGAAAAGCACATGCAAGGCTTCTTGTGGATGTCTTTTCTTCAACCACAAAGTGCAAAGTAAACTTAGCTTTAATCCTCTTTTTTTTCAAAATTAATTTTCCATACATGCACTATTGTCTTCATTTTTGTAACTTAAACATAAGGTTATTGACTAGTAAGTTAATGATTAGATCTTAAATAATCATTAGTAGCTACAAATCACTTGATTATTTTTTAATTCTGGTATAACAACCTCTTAGCATAGAATCCATATATTTTACTTTTCGAAATCTTGAATTTAATTCGGGCAAGTCGCTAATTATTATGCCTTCTTTTTTACATTATTTCTTTGTGAATGTTATGTTTGACTCTTTGTCATGCCACTTCTACTAACAACCAATTGTAGCATGTAATGAGGATAAATATGATGTATAATCTCGTTATATTCAACGTTGATCTATAAATATTTTGTATTGTACGTGTAAAACTATGGTAAGTTAAAGGTATTAGAAAGGAGGCAAAGAAGATCTAAAATCACGTAGATCCTTCGATTCAATGAAGTAGTAAGGATTAATACATTCAATTCCAACCTGTTTGAAATTGAGTCGTACATGGTGTAATTAATTTTCTTTTAAATATTCTTAATAACTGCCTTTTAAATTCATGTAACTATTAGTAGGCGTTTGGACTTGTGATAAAAAGATTATGATTTTAAATCAGAAGTTATACATGCGATTTGGGAATATGATTTCATATTCTAAATTTTTCACAAACATGATTTGAAATTCTAATTTTTATAAATTTAAAACTTGACTAATAACTTTATATTTTATATATATAATAGAAAAACACCCATTATGTTAAATTTTACAAAAAAAAAAAACTTACTTTGGCGTGAAAAAGTTGCTCGTATCATATAAAATGATTATATTAAAAAATAACTAGTAATTATTATTATTGACTAGTTGATCTCTACAAAATTACGTCTATTTAAAAATTTCTAACCACAAACATTTATTTATAAAAGAAACACAAACATATGCAACTATCAATGTAAAACCTTAAAATATTCAGACATATTGTTTATAATTAAGAGGAATTTTAATAGTTTTCATAACTTGTGCTTATGAAAACAATTAACTTAAGTAATCCAAATTAGATATCCAAAACAAATTCCAATTTCAAATGATAATGAATCTAATAAACTTCATATCACAACGTCCAAATGAACCCTTAATTATATTATCAAAATTCATTAATACTTTTCATTTTTAAAAAAAATTGTTTTAATTGGTGTCCTTCTCATAGACCTCGAAATTCAGTAAACAAAACTAAAAAGAGACTTGCTCTTGTAACGAGGTCAAACAAATAAAACTACTTGCAAATCTAACCACATAGAAAATTTAGCCAGTGGCCGACAATATGTTCCTCCCTCAAGATGTGAACAAAATCCACTCTTTTCCCAAATCTTCAATATTTTTCCACACCACCCATCTCTTTCTTTTGAAATATGTAACACAGAGACTGTTTTCACAACACAAATCTATAACATTCTAATGACGATTATTAACTTTATTAGTTATACCAAGACTATATTCGAGCAAGTTATAATTAATAGTGAACAAGATAATATAGGGTGAACAAGTGGACATGAATTTACTTTTTTTGTTTTCATGCAAGTTTTTATTTCCTTATAATAAAATGCCAAACCATCTTTACTAGTACAAAATCTCATAGCCCCACTATAGACGGTACACCATTAAACAAATGGTCCATTACCTAGCTACCTGTGATAATTGTCAAAAGGGGGTTTGGTTTTAAATGTAAAGATGGTAAGCAAATTAACATGTGAATAAACAAGAACTTAATTACTAAAACTTAAGCTAAGAGACAAGTAGAGCACTGTTATTGGACATTATACATATCTAGTCTATTAAGGAAAGGAAATATTTAAAAGACATTGAATTAGTCATTCTCTTGACTCCCTAATCTTCTTGGACAATGGCTCTGGTGATGAAGTAACAGATGTAGCCACTGACCATGAGTCATTGGAGTAATCTGAGCTAAATGACACATCCATTACCCCTGTTGGACTCCCTGGTAATGTCCCAAACTTTCTCTTATTTGAATCAAAGTCAATGTTGCAAGCCACTTCTTGTATTAGCCTGTAACATTCTTCCACTTTGTCCTGGTACATTATCCAAATTTAATCAGTAAAAATAGAAGTAATACGCTTCAGTCCCAAACAAATTAAGTCGACTAAGTAAAAACTATGATATTGAACAAATAAAAGTGGACGATATAATTCAAAGTTCTAATTACCTTGACAATTCCAAGAATGCCCAAAAGTTGATCTTGGTACTTCTCTCCAATGCAAGGTTTAAGCCTATCAAGAACATGCAACATTGTGGCAGAAGCCATTGCAGAAGGAAGGTAACCAATGAATCTACCATCTGCCATTGACAAATTCCAAATCACAGTTGAGACATACAAGGGGTTGTGAGGAATAAAAATAAATAGTCGTGAAATACAATAATAGTCCAAGGATAAAATTTAGGTATCTTGTTTGGTAACGTATCGAGTCATTTATATCATAGTGATGAGATGGATAAGTTGACTCATATACCTTATGGTAATAACTTGTTCCCAACAAAATGACCCCTAACCGTATAAATTATAATGTAAATATAATTAAGTAAATAAAAATGTGTTGAGAACATAAACATGCTTACCAGTAATTGTGTATAGAAGCACTTTTTCACATCTCCTCAGAAATTCCAAAGATAAACAGTACTTCAATCCAAGTCTTCTAGTTATGAAATCAAGAAATGAAAATGGGGTTACTGGATTCATCTTCCATTTAAGTGTAGACAGAACCAACATCTCCATTCTCTGTATTGTTTTAGATTCAAACACAAATCTTGATTTCTCAACCTATAAAAGAAAACCCCAAATCACTCAAACATGATCATATAAACAAATTTACAAGATCCATCAAAATACTACTAAAAAAAATTCTTGAAAACATACTTGGAGGTCAAGAAGCAGAGGAACATCAGTTTCTTCAACTTTAGCAGCTAATGAAAGACAAGTCACAGCAACAAGTTGATTCATCCATGGCTTATGATTCAGAGACTGATTAAAACTAAATAAGAGAAATCTATCAAAGTAATTAACTGCAAGAAATGCAGTTTGTGCAGAAAATGAGTAATAAGCAGTTGTTTTGAGTATCCACTCAACTGATTCTCTTCTTGCTGAAATAAAAGATTGGTCTTTTTCTAACACATTGTAGCTTATTTCATACTCTGTTTCTTTAGAAAACAGAGAGGTAAGTTCTTCTTCTTCCCATAACAAGTCATGTGAAGAAAAACTCTCTGTTTCTACTGATACTTCAGTGAGAATATCTTCTTCACAGTAAAGTGAATCTAATAAAAATGGGATCTTTTGTTCTTCTTGTTCTTGATAATGGTGAGACATTATCTTCTTCTGAGAAGAAGAAATTTAGTTGTGTTTTCATTTACTTCATACTAATTCAAGAAACTGAAAAAAAAATGAGAAGATGAAAAATAAACTTGTTGATAGTGTTGTGAAGAGAAGAAGAAGAGAGTAGAGAAGAGGAAAATGGGGAATGAAGGAGATTGGGAGGAAGATTGTGTTTTTATTTTGGGTATTTCGATTGTTTTTTGCTGTGTTTTTTTTTTTATTATTGAATTGAATTTATGGATTTTATTATTTTTGGGTGTATGTGTATAGAAGGATACTAGAGGAGTATATAGAAGAAGAAAACTTATGGGATCATGCATGATAATTACTCCACACGTGAGGTTCGTGTGTGTTACCAATCTGATTGGGACCCAATTATAATAAGAGGCCTAATATCGTATGAAAAGTTTGACCACTAGTAAAACTGTCAAAAATTCTAATAAAAATAATAAATATTTATTTATTTTTAATCAATAATTTTGTATTCTAATTTTGAGTATATAATGATTTTTAATAAAAATATTTTCTAAAAGTAAACATCGAAAAAATGAGAGTGAACCAAGAAAAAAAGAGAGTGTAAGCAATAGTAATTAAGGGTGGACCAATTGACAAGTAAGGCTAGCTCTAGTAGATCGTCAATTGAAGTTTGAGTTATACTAAAGGATAGTTTCGAATTTTTGATTCAAGTAAGTTATTATTAAATTAATTTATTAAAATAATATGTTTTTTTTTTAATTTTATAAAGTTAGAATAAATGTATTTGACACTAACATTTTAGTATTATTTGATTACTTTTCATTTTACACAGTGTTTGAAAAATCATAAATAAGAAAATAATTTTACGAATTCATCCCTTAAAAAACTTTTTGAAAAATTTATAAACAAATGTGAATACTTTCAAAAAGAATTAATTGCAAGGGTAATATTAGAAAATTTTAATTAATATTTGCTTAATTTAATAAGGTCGACAATTAATATGAGACAATTATTTTCAGTATAATAATAACTAAGATGGGAAGGAGGGAGTAAATAAGAATACTATCATAAATTTTTTTGATAGGGTGGACATGGTTTAAAAAAAAGGTGGACCAATTGATTCTCAATATTCTCATTAATTCGTGTACAATATTTCTATGATAGGTATTCTCTCTAAAAACATTTCAATTATTATACTTTATTATAATTGAATGATACGCGGTAATTAATTTAATGTTGACCATCTCCAAGCATCAATGTTAATGTAGCTAATTTTAATAATGATGAGTTAATACTCATCTTTTAATTTGTATGTGCATGATCCATGCCGGATTAAAGCTCGATCCTTAATTAAAGATCCAGATCATTATGGATAAATTATAATATACTACAACTGATCTAAACAGAGAATTACTTAATTTGAAACATAATAGAGGTGATTACTAACTAATCAAGATTAACATAGAGAAAATCCATTAAAGAAGGTAATTATTCATTAAGACATTTTGATTTCTCGTGAATATATGTTTACCTTGTTACTATGCCCCTAGCAATGGTAGATAGAATATAAATTAATGGGTTCAATTAATTCAAATCATTTGAAATAGAGCATAAATATATGTGTTAAATCTACTAAATCAACAAATATTATTTTTCAAATCTTAAAATTTCAAACATAACGTATATTGTGGTAAAACATAAAGGTTGACTATTACTAAATTTTAAATTCAGAGTTTGTCTCCCTATGTTATATTTTAAGTAAATAGAATAGTTAACTGAAACGCACAAAAATAAAATACAGTAAAAGCAGAATTATAAACATTTCCTTAATTTATTTTTATTAGTATAAAGGTTAGACATTCAAATTACGATATATTTCAATTGAGCATCTGCATATCTTATTATGTATTTTTATTAGATAATACTTACCGCTCAAATTTGAAAAAAAACTTATGTGATTATTTTCAATTATATATATATAATAAGGAATTATCGATGTATTTCGCCTAAAAAAACGTCAAATAAAACAAGAGAAAAACCAAAGGTAACAGTTGACTAGTGAATGCAGAACACTGTAAAGTTTGTAGCAGAAATGACAAAATTACAGCTTCAACACAGAAAAGTGAGTATTCCCATTTGCCAACTACTCCTACTTTCACCTTGCATCATTAATTTATCATTACTTCCCTTAATTCTTCATATTTTTCTTCTACTTTTTCAATTATTAACTAAAATAATAATTATTTTTTTCAAAAAAAAAGAAAAGTACTTTATGTTATTGATGATATATTTTCAAAGTTACTCACTTTATACTATGGTGGAATAGTCATATATACCTTCAGATCTCTTCTTTTACCAAAGTATATAAAAGGAAGAAAAACTCATACAAGTTATTAAACAAAAGAGAAAAAGCAACCAAAAGTTGCTCTGCATGCCTATTTTAGAGTAGATTCTACCACTCACCATCACTCCTAAAAGTCCAAACACCATTTTCGATAATACCCTAAATATAAAGTTAAAGTAAATTTCATACCCCTTTAATCCCTCCCCCAAATTACAACAACCATAAAAATATTCAGTTTAATCCAACAGGTAAGATATGAGAGAGTGCAATGTACGCAGATCTTATTCATATCTTTGTGAGGTGAAAGAAATTGTTTTCAATAATTGTCTCTATGATCCCCCATATGCCTTAAATTAGCATTTTTCATTCTTATTTGTTGCTTCATTAATTATTGCTAATAAAATCAATCTTGAGTTTAACTAAATCGAAGATATTAGTTTTAGTATTCATGAGGTGAGAATTGAACTAAACCAAGTCAAGTCCTGGTCCTTAATCTAAAAATGTGAGAATCCAACACTAATTTTACGCTTCGTGTTGGAGCATGTTGTATCTCATCTAAATTCTAAAGTTGTCATGAAAATACTATACTTTATATATTTAGATGTATTTTTGAATACATCATCATCTCATTTGTGTGTGTGTTTTTTAATAATATTGGTCTATCACTTGAAAATTCTTTGGAAGGATTAGTGTCTATGACACTACTATCAAAAATTTGATCAGCTCTGACATTATGTTGAAGTATGTTGCCATCTTTATCTAAAACTTAAGCGTTCAAATAAGTTTTTCATACACTATTTAACTTATCATTTATAAGCGTGTTTCTCAATAAGTTAGTCAACCATACTAGACCAACATGGTTCTCTCAAACGTCCTAATATACCTGAGTATCGCCTTAATTATTTTAACGCGTAGTTAGTAACTACACTTAAATTCTAAGTAAACGTTTGCAACATATCTCCATTGACAATATCCAAACCTCAATAAATTTTACTTACAAAATGAAGCAACCTGTCTATCTAACACTAACATTGTCATTAATTGATTCTTTTTTCCATGTCCAATATATTGTCAAGTGTAAAATGCCACCAAACAAAATTATAGAAGGAATTCCAGTTTCCCAATGCCTTTGGTTACTGTCTCTGTCACTGTAACTTCTTTTTTGTACAAATAAAGCTGAAAGTAAAATAATGTGTGTGTAAGTAGACTAGTTGGGAGAATAGAACAAGACAGCATATTTTTAGAAACAGAATAAAGGAGGGAAAATGGGTAGATGTATTTGCCAAAAATATACGTATATGTATAAATTAATTAACTACAAGAGACATAATAAATGCAAATGTACATGTTGTGGACTTGTGGCAGGGATGTAAGATAAGGTTCGATCGAATTTAATAGATTTGTGTTAATGGCACAAGGGACTTATTCGAACCTATTTCGTTGAAAATTGAATTGTATGCACAATATTATTTCTTCTGATTCAATTTAATTGTCTGACTTTAACTTGATACGGAGTATAAGAAAGTGTAACATGTAAAATGTAACAAAATATTTGTTAATTTTTTCATCTTAAATATGTCATATGAAAATTTAAAATTGGAAACCAAAACATGAAGGGAATATTTTTTTTTAATGTATAAATTGTAGATGTGTAATTTTATTTTTTTACCTTTTCTGTGTGTTTATATTTTGAATTCTGTAGATGAAGATTTTAGCTCCAACAGAGACTGAATTTCTGGTATGATTAGTTGCTTTCTTTCTTTCCTTTGCTTTTATTAGCTTTTTTTCTTCCCTTTCTTTCCCTCCTCTCTTTCAATGGCTCATTCTCCGAGGACTTTGGCTTAGCTGGACAACACCCCCACCCCCACCCCCACCTCAGATATAAAACAAAGAGAGAAGTATTAAAAACAATTCTAAATTTCACGTGAATTATTAGTTTCATTCTTGTATTATTGACAGCTTAAAAACATCTTTTTACTTGACTAGTTGAATTTAAATACACTTCAGATTTTGCAACATGAGTGAAATACATTTCTAAATTTTCGCCAAGTTTAAGAGTTTTTTGAACACTTTTCTTGATTGTTTATTAAAAATTTCATGCTCTTATAAGAGTTTGAAATCACTTGTTATGACATTATGACATATAGATAGTGTATCTAACTTTTGTGGGTCAAATATAGGAGTGTTTTTTAGGCTGTTAATAATTTGTGGATGAAACTAATAGTTTACGCAAGTTTAGATGTGTTTTTAATATTTTTCTCAAAAATAAATGAAGTACTATATATATATCAAGAAACATCACAAAAGAGATAAAAGAAAATAAATACCAATAGCTAAATGACGATATATGTTCAGAAGTTAAATATTATAAGTTCTGAATATTTGGTTAGAACTGTAACGAAAGTTATACATGCATGCACCATATATAAAGTAGTACTGTATTGTCATACGTGAAACTAGACTAGATAGATTATAATTACATTGACAGTATTTTTTTTGGTTTGCGGTTCAATTAAATTTAGATTTACATACATAAAAAAATCTAATATAGGAATAAAGCGTTCTATAACTAAAAAAAAAATTCAGTTTTATACGAATTCGAACTTCTGATTAGAAACGAATATGTGATAATTTTGTATGAATAACTTATGATGAATCAATGAGCCGGGAGTTTTAGGAGAGAACTTGTTGAGGTAAGGACCAGTTTCTAAATGCATAGAGTTAATAAATGCTGTGTGACAAGCACTACTCTTTTCTGTCTCAATTTATATAATATATATTTTCTAATCGATTTAAAAAATATATATCAGAGTTTCTTACTCCATGGCACTATCAAAATTTATCCACATTTGATTCCACTTAATGATAATATTTCTTAAATTTTGTATTTAGTGAAATTGCGTCACTTAAATTGAAACGGAGGAAAGTAGGTCACTGGCATGGACAGCAGTGGCTTTGGTTCGTCACCAATTACCCATTAAGTAAAAGTACTAACTTCTACTTTAACAACAACTAGTTTTTTTTTGTTGGTTCCAAAACCTTATATTTTTTGAGTTTTTCGAATTTCAGAAAATTTCTGAAATTAACTTCAATTTGAGTAACGTAAAATTATACTAATTTTATGTTCAAACAATTTTTCAGAATCATGGCTAAACAAGCACATAATTTTTAGAGAGTATAAAATGTTTTGATTTGACTAATTCTTTTACGATTTATCTCTAATAATCTTTCTTTAATTTCAAAATATTCTTCCTAAAAGAGATTATCTTTCTCTTCTATTTCCATAGTTCGTTCTCTAATATCTTTTATATTTTAAAAATATTTTTCCTAAAAGATACTATATCTATATTTTATTTTCATTGTTCATGATTTTTTTATGTAAAAATATTGTAAAATTTATATTTTTCGTAAATATCCTTAAATATATTGCGGTCATATTAATAAAAAAGGAGAAAAAATATGTTTATCGTCACCTTTATATCGACTATTTATTAGAAAGTTGCACGTATAGATATTCAAAATAAAATTAATCTGATCTTTAATTTGCTTACCAACCACACATTATTTAGTTAATTCTTCTACTTCTCTCTCGCTATCCTCAACAAAATCCATTGAATTCATCATTTTTATTCAAACACATAAAATTAATTTTAATATCTAAAAATATTTTTACATTTAGTATTTATCAACTACTTTTAATCAACTAACCAAGACGGTCTCTTATTCAACTATCTATTCTCCTTTGAATATTAAAAAACAATTAATTTCGTGTACTTTTCTTCTTCATATTGAAATTCCACCGGACGGTGCACGTAAATATGGTGATAATATTTATTGTGACCTAGGTTTGTTTTGACATCATACTTCAGTTGTAATCTCTAATTTATTCAGGGTATGTATTGGAGTTTTGATTAAATTTGGATCACGCACTAGGGTCCATTGGGGTCACGTTTCCAACATATTTTTTTTCATATTCCAGACTCGAACCTGAGTCATATGGTTAAGAATGGAGCAGTCTCACTAATCACTACATCAAAAATAATCTTTTAGCGGCAATTAACACTCTTTATATGTCCCTAAAATCTTTAACGACATTGGATCTAATGGTAATTAACTAGTGCCGGTGAATATTTTAACACTTTTTGTTAATGTATATATTTATTGCCATTAAAAGGTGTTTTTGTTGTAGTGAATATTGCACTACAATCCATGTTGATTCCAGTTGTAATCTCATTAATGTTAGTAGTTTTAGTATCGCTATTTTATTTTATTTTCGTCTCTATTTATTGGATTACTTTTATTACTATTTTAATGTTTATTTTCTTCAAATTATTGGTTATGATTGATAAATTAATTTACTCCAGAAATCATACAACTCATGTTATTGGTCGTGTGACATAAATTTGGTAGTCAAACTGCCAAAAACAGGTCATCAGACTTCAAACTAGGCATAATAAATTAATGATTCTAAAATTAATTTATATACATTGACTACACCAAACAGTTCTTATGCTTTTAATATACGTTAATGTTTTAGCTCTAGTTGAAATTCGTTTTATTTTCAAAGTTATTAACAACATATATATTACGGACGGTTATATATAATTATCTTTTAGGTGTAGATATGAAAGAGTTCTAACATTGTTAGTATACTTTTAATTGGTTATTATAATCTTTTTTTTGTGTGTGTAATTAATAGATTATATTAGGTACATGTCGTCAATTATAATTTACACTGAATAACCTTATCCATAGACCACATATGATGATAAATTGTCTAATATTTTTGCTTATCTTGAAGTTTGAAATTTAATTATTTTTGAAGTTACTAATCTCACCTTTCGAAGTTAATTAAATATAATTATCTTTAAAGTAACTTGACGGTACAAGGATTCATTTACAATGACAATGTATAGTTAACCTTCTAGTTGCAATATAATTAAACTTCTTTTTTTTCTTTTCTCGATATTGTTTACTGAATATAATTAAAACAGCAGCCTCTATGAAGACTAAAAAGCTCATAGGGACGACGCCCTATATTATCTCCAATATAATTGCATGACAATTATATTACGTACTCTTGATGAGCTGATGGGATGGGATCAACAACAATAATAACGTATTCAGTGTAATCTTATACTTCCTCCGTTTCACAAAAAATGACCTGGTTTGACTTGGCACGGAGTTTAAGTAAATAAAGAAGACTTTTGAATCTTGTGGTCTTAAATTAAAGTTATGTCAAATGTACAAAATTGCCCTTAATCTTGTGGTCTTAAACATGTCACGTGGAAAGCAGAAAGTAAAATGTTACCAAAAAAGGAAAGAGGTCATTCTTTTTTAAACTGACTAAAAAGGAAAGGAGGTCATTCTTTGTGAAACGGAGGGAGTATTACTTTCAAACCGAAAAAACCAGAGAATCGAACCAAACCTACAATAACCAAATCGATGGTTATTTTTTTGTTTGATTTGATTTTAGAAATTTAAAGACTGACTATATTAATTTGATTTTGATTTTCATCTATAACCAATCCAAACTAAACCACGAACACCCCTAATTGCAATCTCGGTCAAACAATTAACTATAGAAAAGTTAGCATGGTTTCTTCCGCTCCTTTCACTTTTTTTTTTCTTTGGGGGTGAAAGATTTTTTTCTTTTTATTACCTTTTGAATCTCCCGTGACACTAACAAATTATTCTGTGTTGCTTTATTAAAATTATCATGATGATATATAATATTTATTCATTTTGTGAAACGGAGGGAGTATGTAGAGTTTGATGATAAAGAATATGCAGATTTTTTCCTATCTCACGGAGGTAGAAATGTTGTTTTTGAAAGATTCTTAGTTTAAATAGCATATATCAAAGAACCTACCGAAAAACAAATATATAACAAGTACAGAGAAAACATCACATTGCATATTGGAAAAAACAGTAACAACAACAAATTAATAATGCGATAATCAAAATACAAGACTGCCAAAAACTGATGGGATGGGATTGATTGATCAAAATCCATTGCCCCATTGCTTTGAAATTTCTTGTCTCAAAAAGTACTCATTCTAAAAAGAAAAAAATTGACAGAATTCACTGAGTACTATATTATAGTCAGAAATCAAGTATCGACAAATATAAACTTCAGACATAATTTTTTGAAATGTGAAACACAAATTGTTATAGAAGTTAATTTATATATGACATGAAAAAGTATCATAAATTAATTAATTATATATTATATAGAAGATCGTAGTATAAGATAAATTTATTTCACTCTCCCAATACATAATACTCCTATATTTTGGGAGAGGAAAATATACTTCCCTTTTTCCCAAATTTTTTTAATAAAAATACAAAAAGGTATAAACTTTGTTCCAATGCTATAAAACACCTTGATTATATACATTGTTAAAGTTGTGTTTAATTATTTTTTTGGAAATAATACTCGAATGTACTTAAATACAACTTCAAAAGTGAAAAGTAACAAGTTATAAACTAATTTTCAAATTGGATTAAATTTTTTATAATCAAACACGATCTTCAAATAAAGTGAATAATTTTTACGATCAAGCGGGTTTATAGTACATGTTTGTCTCTCTCAAAGATCCTATAAAGATTGTGCGCAGAAGATTTTTGAAAAAGAAGAAAGAACTGGTGGATAGATTTCCTATCCAGCTGGAAGGATTCATCAAAGAGAAATTACTTGTGGATTTTGGACCCACCAACACCTAATCAAATAGTGAAACTCCAATTATCCAGTCTGTTTACATTATAGCACCAACATTAAAAGTTAAAAACCATATCATCATCACTAATTATATATCATAAATTGCTAAGTTGATGTTTCCACTTAACTAAATTAAGAGGGCAGAAACTTAGGAGCTATGCAATGAGGCAAAAAGGTAAAGTCATTAACCTCTGTCTAAGCGTTCGTTAACAGTGAAATATGCAACTGTTGAACCAAACATCATCGTTTTTAGAAAATGGACAAATAATAATTTTGTAGGATGGTCAAAATATGGGCAAACTAAATCGAACCATTAAGAAAACTAAGAGAAGAATCATAATTCAATAGAACAATCGAAGTATATAATAGATGAATCGAACACCACCATTATTTTATTTTTAAAAAAAAGGATAGACAGACGATTTTTGGCAAGCCAAAGTGACCAAAAGAACGAACTAGTAACATGCAAAGCTGGGACAACTTTGACTTACTCGAATTCTACCTCGACCATCACTATGTACTGACAAACAGCGCCGTAACTAGTTTTCTTAATTTTCACACAAACACAATTCATATTTATGAAACTGATAAAAGTGATATTATTATTTTTCCCAATCCAAAATTGATGCACATGACATGATCCTACAGTCAAAAAGTGTAAAAGGCATACTACCTTTATTTTTATTTTGAAATTTTTGGAGATGTACAAGTGAGCATGAGTTCAGTGGCAATCATGACACTTCCTTGCATGATTGAATCTGAGAAACATAATGCATGTTTGACTATTCCTCCAAGTATACAAACTTGCTTTTCGTAAGCACTTTGACTATTTTATCGAGTACCTACTACCTACCACCAGCACAAACACTTGCTATACCACCTTCATTACTTGGCGAAGTAAATTTTATCTTTACTCAAAGATAAATGCAGTCATCAGCATGCAAGTTTTACTTTGTGCAAGCCGCTATGCCAGGTAATGTGCCTTCAGAAATTAAAGAAGATAGAGACAGTGATTCACCAAAAAAGAGTGATAGTCAACATTACAAGCAAAGCCAACTAATTACTATGGAAGTGTACATTTTTTTTTTATTTCCATCAACTTTATTCTCCCACCAAATAAAACTAGAAATGCTCTGGTCAACTAATATCTACTACATTGACTAAAGGTATCAGAAAGTCATTTGTTGGTCATTTAATCCATAAACACCTTTAGCCACACACCAAACATTCATAAGTTCCTGTCATTTTCTTGTTCCTTCATTGAGAAAGACCCACCATGAGGGCTCTTACAGGCCAACAGCTTCCAACTTTAGTATTTATGTGAGGAGAGGTTGTTTGAAATGAAACTCAACTACCCCGTTTGAAGTGTTCTTTTATGAATTTTTCAGCATAAGAAGGGTACTTATCTCGAATGTACTGCCTAAGACACTTCTGATAGGAAAAGTCTATCCATCCACCGTCCAATCTTACGACAAAGAGACACCTGGATCGTTTGAACTGGGGATGCCGATCAACCTACAAAATAGAGGCTATTAGTCAACTCAATAACAAACAATTTAATCACCAGCCACATAAGTATACTTCGGCTAAGAACCTGACTCTTACATCAGCAAACAGCTTAGCATGAAGTAGTATAATGATCACAGATAGATGAACATTTTTCCATCAAAAATTCAAAATAATCCACACAATGTAAAATAAGTTGTCATACTCAGGAACGCTTCACATGGTTCCTTTTCTATGAAGTGTAGTATAGTATAGTTTTGCGATGGCTTTCTACTATGAATAAAAGGGAAGGCTGTTATTCACAAGGAAAGACACTCTTCCACTTCTGTAGAACCATAGTTCAGATTTGCCTTGTCATATGCTATTCACCAGACTGAGTGAGCGCTCAATGTAGTTTGAGATTTAACATAATTTGTAATGCAGCACGGTGATAAAAGGCTAAACTAACAAACCAAAAGAAAAAGTCCATCTCTACCAACATTTTTCAGTCAGTTGGAAAGAAATTTAAGTAAAAGTTATTAATAGGAATCAAACAACAAGAGTATTAATCAAACTATATGACCAACCATAATTGAGTCGAGGCCACATCCAATTTTATCTTCAGAATGGGGATGATAAGCAAGAAGCTTGTCTACCACTATTTTCTCATCTTCTGCTGTCAGACGTTCTCCATCCATATACCTGGTAACGTAGAAAAAGGATAAGATTTAGCACTAGGATGAAGCCTTTGCAGACAAGAAAGATACAGGCGAAGTACTCTTGTAGTAGAAGATTAAGCGCCAAATTTCCTACAAGACACAGACAAAAGAAAAGAAGCCCATACCTATGTAACTTTAGAGTGAATTTCTAGTCATTTTAAATAAAGCAACTTTGACTGAAAATTTTCAGGCAATACCAACCTGTTCCATAACAATGATATTTCTATTTTTGAAGAGAAGATCGTGTTCTATCTTCAACTTGACACTAACTACAGAAACAACATGTTAGGTAGATCACCCGAAACCAAGGTTTAGATGAAACATAACAAAACACAAATACATCTAGTCCAGGAGGATAACAAATCAAATGAAATATGAACAAATGAAGATCCTATTTGCATATGTTTTTAATGAATCAGTTCAACTCTTGTATCTTGAACTGAAACTCAATTGAAGTGTATAATAGTGGCAGTGATATGAAGCAAGCAAGCTAGATAGCACTTACTGTAGTAGTGACTACCGAAAGAGGAAATTGATAACGACTAAAGAGTGATAATTAAAATAATATTCTTGAAAATTTTACTCTTCCACATTAAGTCTGAAGACTTATTTAACCATTAGCAGCTGCTTTGTTGTTGGTTAGTGTTATGTGGGGTATTAGTTATTCATGTGATAATTACTTATCTTCTATCCAGTATAAAATTTGCAATCTTCTCCTCTAGCAGGTTTTGTAAATTAAGTGAATAACATCAGGAAAAGAAATTTTCTCACATAACTCATGGTTCTTGAAGTTAACAAGAAACTGCAAAATAAATAAGCCACTCTATAGAAATCATTCTGTTAAATCAAAACTCATGTACTTTTGATCTTCTTTTGAGTCATATCTCCCATACATAGACACATGATGATCTAGCAACTATAACATCTAAATATCCTTGCACGCCACAGGACAAATCTAAGAATCTCGGTTTGTTCATTTCCTTGTGAATACTAATTTTCCTTATGGAAAGAGTTGCTACATAGATCCTTTATTTTCCTTGACATGTCCGTGTCACACAGGTGTTATAACAGACATAGTTCTTTCATAGTTTCATGCAGATTCTTCAAAGTACCCTAAAACGTTAACAAACCCGCATACATTGAATCATCAGTTGGATCCATGTAGCGAAACAATTTCTTGAATGAGAAACTCAAGTAAGACATAACAATGATAATCCTATAGCTCAATTCAGATCTAATATGAAATTGATTGAAAGGACCTGAAGTATATGGTAAGTTGGTAGGGAAAAGCTGAAGCTTAGAAAATATCTTATGTCACACTTGCACAGCGAGAGAAGCTGTGGTCAAAGAAAGAACTTTTAAGTCTGGTAAAGATCATTCTTATTTTGTGAAAATGTCACAATTAAATCACAGAAAGATGAAATGATAGGAGTAAAAGGATGTTCTATTATCCACCTAGAGGTCCTATCAAATAAGGAGTAAGGGCACCTTATCAGGGCTTGGTGAGTTTCAAACCTATCATGACTCGGGGACTTCACAATTTTTTTATACTGTGGTGTCTGGGACAACTTGAGCACCTCGACTAAATGCATAGAATACCTGCTACCTCCCACCAACACATGTATGGGGTAACTCTTTTTTTTTAATAAAGATGTACAAGGCAACTCAATTCACCACGGTTTGGGAAAATGGGAAGACACCACTTAGTGTTTTTACTACCTGAATTGAACCTTATGACCTCATGGTTTTCAACTCATTTCATGGATCACTAGGCCACACCCTTAGGTATAAAGGTGACTTCAGACATGTTAACCATGCTTAAAGTTTTTCTTAGTGGGATACAGCATATAGGTCCCACATTTCCCAATACATATAGACATATGTACCTTAATTCTGAATTTGTTGGGTTTGAAATTTTAAGACAGAGGCAAAACACATTGAGACAGGCATGAGATGAATGGCAAGTTTATGCCTCAATATATGTGGGACTTGAGGCCAATTATGTCCTTACTTGAGCCCCTATGTTTCATTTACCCCTTCCAAATCTTGAACAAAGATCCTATACAATATGTCTGTTGTGGGGCTGAAACATCATTTTTTTTTATCAGAACTGTTGGCTGAAAAATAACTTATTCTGATAATTAGCCGAAATTGCACAGACACTATCCATTCAGCTAGAATCAAGAGACATAATTACATTAGTTTGTCATCTGGAAGAAATGGGACTATAGATTATAAGCACGAGTTACCAGATATGACGTAGGATGCATGCGTTCAAAATATAAACTTTTTTACGCCAGTTTTGAACAAAAAGATTGTTAATGGTTGCAATCAGATACATTTAATTTTTTTCTTGTGTTTGGATTAGATGCTTGTGTTTTTTATAAAAAAAGAAAAGAATAAGGAGTTGTTCTATTATGTCTTGAGAATGGTAAATTGGTAATTGGAACAATCTGATTGTGTGGTTCTCTCATTCAGTTCTCGAGGTGTAATTATTTAGAAAGGTAAAATACTGCCATCTGAAATTATACTCGTCCTTTTGTTTTGAAAAGATGGTGTCTAGATTCTTGAGATATACGCTTGTTAACATACAATCTTTTCAAGTACAAAGAAGAAGCATGAGAACCCATTTAACAATTAAAATAAGTATAGAGTTAACATTTGAAAATTACATTACATTCTCTCAAATATAAAAAGTATTTCACATTTACGATGAAATTTATGAAATTAACCGACCACTTCTTATTCTGGACCAAGGAATCTGGTCTAATTCACTTATTTGTGGGAAGATATTCAATGTTCTTATTTAAAAAAGATTTCCATAAGGATATCTAAAGTAGATGGCAGTTGATAGAGAACTCTTTGATCAGAAGTTCCTATATGAATACTGTGTCCAACATGAAACTTGTGATTGGTAGTAAAACTCCCTTCAAGTTGTTTCCCTCTAATTGCTAGCAGCAGAACAGAGTAGTAAGTAGTTGATTCTTTTTTTAAAAAAAAAAAATGTTAAGCAGTTGAATCATTTTTTTAATCAAGAAAAAAACTATGCAAGTTAAGTAGTTGATTCCTAATCATCATTTCAACCAAAAAAAAAAAGTTGATTCCTTATTGTCTCACCATTGTTTATGGAAGATTAGAAGCCAGCAACTCCACATTATCTTTCCAATTAAACAGGGCAAGAATTATAGGTATATTTATCTAAGCTTCTACGAATCTTTGGTTTAGAACATCTTACTGGCTAACCCAAGCTTAGGCACCTCAAGTTGGAATTTACATATACTTAAGCTCTTCCTCCTTTGCTGCTTTTTCTTCTATCCACATACCACCCTCCTATTTACAGATCAGTTGCATTTTGACTTGTATGTTTTAATAATCAAAGACTCGAAGGATAATACTTTTTCAGGGGCGACTCAAGGTTAAGGCAAATAAAGTCATTGTCTTAGGCTCCCAAATATTAGAGGCCCCAGAAATACAATATTATATATAACATGCTCTCTCCGGTCCATATCATTTGGTGTTTCTGCCATTGGCACCACATCTCTTAAGAAACTATTCCTTCCAATCCATACACTATTTGGTTTTTGTACCTTTTCATATTGATCTAAAATAAGTGGTGTTTTACATAATCAAGAAGGCATTAAGTTCTTTTCTTCAAAATTCACACATTGTGAACAAGTTTTTCTCAATTACAATTTCCTATGAGTACATTAAATAGTACTATCACTATTGCTTCAAAGGCATTTGATATGCACATAATATTATTTCATATTACTTTTACTTAGAAAGATGTCATCATAGTGTTCCGTACACCTCAAATTCTTATGCTCTTTATACTTAGAAAGATTAAAATCTTATTAAGGGTAATTTAGTCTAAATTCTTCTAAGTTCATAGGACTAAGTACTCCCTCCGGTCCATATTATTTGTTGTTTTGGACTTTGACACACTCCCAGAAACTACTTACTCTTAAATTTGCATCTTCCTAAGTTGATAAGTACAAAGAGCATAGAGATTTGAGGTGTATGACATAATATTATGTGCACATATCTTGTGAAAGCAATATCTCATAATAGTACGTGCATACAAATGCCTTTGAAGAAATAGGAGTACCTATTTAAGGTACTTCCAAAAAATTGTTATTAAAAAAGATTTCTTTGAATTGAAATGTGTAAATAAGAGTAAATTGGAAAAAAATCAAATTAATTCCTTCTTGATTATGTAAAATACCACTTATTTTGGACCAAAATGAAAAGGTAAAACACCAAATAATATAGATGCATGAGTAAATAATGGTAAATTTTTTCCCTCATTCATCAAATAGTGTATTTAATTATTTGTTGTCTTGTCCTTTTGAATATCATATTATGTTATTTCTTGTACATCTGTTACTTCGTTTTCTGGATTGTTTTAGACTTTTTCTCTTGATCCAAGGGTCGATCAAAAACAGCCTCTCTACCTGAGGTAGAAGCAAGGCCTGTGTATACTCTACTCTCTGCATACTCCACTTCGTGGAATTATATTGGGTATGTTGTTGTTCTTGCAATAAAATAGTTTATTTACCTTCCTCTTCAATTTTATGTTTCCTTCTCTATGTACAACCATTTCTTTTTTCATGTTTTTGACGATTTCACTTCTAATTTCAACTCCATTTCTTTGAATTAGCTATTTCACTTTCGCATGTTTGGTTCTTACAACAAAAAATAAATTTATTTTGTCTCATCTTTCCTAATCGAGAAATTTCACAGAGCAAGTGCCGCAATTGTTTGAAACTCGATGTATAATAGCCCCGTCATTCTACCCTTCTCCACTAAAATACCATGCTTTTATATACGAAAGTGTTCGTGACATGCACCTAACACTCTTATCACCAGATGAAATTCTCAAGCGCATCTTTTGTGTCTCATTAGTATATGAATTTTACAAAATAAGTTTAGGGGCCTTTTGGTATAATTCAGCTTTAAACTACCAATTTCATTGAGCCATCAGTGTACTTTTTCCCCTTCAATAGGAAAGTGCCTCTCATTGTCTTCACCAATAGTTCAATCTCCCTTACTTGGCTCATAAATTCCATTGGTAAGTGAATTAAGTCACGCACTTGCCTCACATATTCAACTAAACATTATGCATTTCCATTTCCACAAACACAAAGCAAGCATTGAAGTCACAATTCAACTCATAATAAGCTCAAATGAACAATTACGAACTAAATAGCCTGATAAGCTAATAGGATGAACAAATCATTCCTAGTATTAGATAACTAATGAGTTCATTATATGTTACTGAAAAATCAAATTACGTAGCATTGTGGTTAAAAATGGTATTCACATCAAATTTAGAAACGCCCAAATATGAAAATTGCAAATTAGTAAAGAAGAAAGCGGACCTATCGGAGTGGATAATTTCCTTGGTCAGGAAAATAACGGGCTCGATATCTTTGAGTATCTGAGTTTCCTGGTCTTTCCATTTTCGATAGTCCGGGTCAGTCCATCTCGGGTAATTGGGCGGGTCTTTGGCGCTTAGCACGGCGGTGGTCTGGTCCCCATCGGACGCCGCGTCGTCGAAGGGCTGAGCCGATTCGGAAGCAGCTGAAAACAGCCTCGGAGAAAGTAGAACAAAGCTAGGATTCGGCAGCCGCTGATAACAGAAGCGGAGCCGGAGGATTGGCAGACCTCTGAGGAGTAACGGAGCAGCCATTGTTAAGCGTTTTTTGAGTGATCAGTAGTTTTTGACTTATGCCCTCTTGGATTCTGTTTTGACTCTTTTGGGGTATAAACTTTAATTTTGTCTACAAAATAGGTCCATGGATTTGTGATAATTGCTACCCCCTCCATTCTATTTTGGGAGAATTACACATAAGTAAATTACTACTATTCATTTTCTTTGAAATTTCTAATCCTATCTCCAAATCAATATGGCGATTCAAATGTAAGTTCAACAAATCAAATTCATTTGAGTGGTGAAAATTAGATTTTTAAAGTATCATCATTTGTTGAACAAGCTTAAATGAGTGGATTTAAATTTGATTTTGTGAGAAATTTTGGAGTGATTATTGTTTAGACATGTTAGAAACGAGGTTGGTTACAAAATTTGAATTCATTTAATTGAGATTTGAACTTGTTTTGAACAACTTTTATACCAGAGTTACATTATGTATATAGGTGTATAGAAGTGTATAATAGTGTATAAGAGATGTTTATATATGCATATACGCTATTATTCGAAATTTGAATTCGTCTTTTCCTTGTGCCTTTTCTGAAATTTAACTCAAATCTACTCCAAAATACTTCAAATTTAAATTTTGAACCCCTCGATACTTCTATTTTCAAAATTTTAATCAATCACACTAAAGAGGAGAACTAAATTTAAGCTTGATTAGATATTCAAAGCTACAAGTAATTACATGCGGGAAGAAGAAGAGATGCAAGCAATATTAAAAAAGGGAGGATCAAGGTGAGCGAGATTTGGGAGAGAGAAAGAGGAGAGAGGTTGTATCAACAAATACAATTTTATCAAATGTATTAACAAATATAATTTGTATCAATAAATTATAAAAGTCATGTATAAAATATATTTGTTCCTTGTGTATTCACCATGTTCATGCAATATGTACATATAACTATATAAACTTTTGTAAAAGTTAATGTTAGTTGCTAAAGATTTAATATAACGCTTCAACAACATTATATACAACTTTCACCTGATACTCATACAAATTTAATACAATTACAACAACATACAAACTTGAAATATAGTTTTCATACAACACTAACATACAATTATAATATAATTTTAGTACAAATTCGATACAATTTGTTTATAACTTTGAACTTCAATAATCCATACAATTTTCACTTCATTTACTAATTCGATATAGGTTAATCCGTTCAAATTTAACCAATCTACACATTTGACAATCATATTTTGAAGTTTGAACTCTTATCAGTTTTGTGTTTTGATCGGCATAGGAAGGTGCATGCACATGCAATGTTTGTGATATACTATATTAGTTTTATTTTTCCAATTGAGATGGTCTATTTTGTGATTGGACATAAAGAATAAATACGTTGCATGTGCTCTTGGATATGAGATTCAACTAGCGAAAAGTAGTATCATGTTTATATCTTCAATTTTGTTTTAAAACCTTGAAAATGTCAAAAGTAAGTAGCTTTTAAATATTTTATCACGGTCTCTCTCAAATCTGACATGTGAATTTTTCAAAAAAAAAAAAGTTTATTTTTGACAAATTTATAAGAATATATGATTCAAAAGTAACAATAATAAATTCATAAATGAGGTTTGAAAAGAATGAGCAGGAAAAGAATGATCGATTCGAAGAGATAAGTGAGCTGGGAGCGAAGTTTATGAGTTACTAGCTTTAAGTATTCAACATGCATATTTCTTGACTATTAAAAGTATAGAGATAGATCAAGCCTAAAAATTGTAATTTCTATTGAATATAATGCGATGCGTCTGCACTAACGTGACTTGCAAAGAAACTCAATGTCACTATTCTTGAGCAACTTGGAGCCAGACCTTCTTTTCGCACTATTACGAATATGACGATAATGGTCAAGATTTAATTCAACGCTAACGCTATAGCTATATAGACAAGGCACAATATCACCTCCTTTTACTTCTGAGTCTTAGATGCAACTCTTCTAGTTAGAAAAGAGTATCAGCTAGTTGCGAAATGTATGTAGACGTTACCTCTAGCTACCTTGTGAAGTAAAAAGATTGTTTCTGATAGACCCTCGTCGTCATAAGAAGAAAAAAGTACCTTACGCAGAATTGTAAAAAAAAAAGAAAGACAATAAAATAAGAAATTACAAAAAAATGCAACAACAAATAGTAATGCTTCATTGAAAAATAAGAAACTACACAATAACTAAATAATACTACTAAAAAGGCAAAGAGGGTAGGAGAGGAAGAAGCTAACCTCATGCCTCTTCCACAGAAAGTGTGATGACATTCATTTATATCATAAGTTTTTAATATTAGTTCTCGACCTCCATAGTATCCGATTTAAGTCATATGTCTCCAACTAAAATTTTCCAAATCTTCTTTAGCCTATTTCTACCTCTCATAATTTCTACTACCATCCGTCTGAACGGTTAAAAATATATTCAAAATTATTTTGAATCTAAACCAAACATAAGAGATACTATAAGTTATGTTATGTTATCGTGAATGTTTTCTCAATTATCGAAAAAAAGGCATATTTGTGAGACACGAAACACAATTTGTATGGCTACTTGAAAGTTTATAAATGGACCTGCAACCTAATTAATTATGGCTTATGACTCATGAGTTATTTTGTTCTAGTGGTCAGATACGTTTAATGTTGATTGCTGTGTTAACTCTTTTCCATTTATTCAATTAATTAATGACAATGTGGCTCCGATCGTCATTGTTATTTCTGCTTCCGTAGACAACGAAGTTGGCCTAATTTTGATTAGAATTTTAGCAGAACGCTTCGCGTTTTAATTTGTTTGATTTATTTTAATTTGATATAAAAAATTTAAATCTGATAATCTTAAATTAATATATGTATCAAATTGTTTTTTAGTCTTGTCATCTTAAATATCTCATGTGAAAAGTTAAAATTAAAAAGTTGTTAAAAAGCGATACAGACTAAAAGAAAAGTAGATTAAATAAATTTTAATGGATGGAGTACTACTTTTAAAATTCAAAAATGTTTCAACATTCTCGTTTGCTATTACTATTATATATCGTCAAAATGATAGACAAAAAGTGTACCAAATTATTTAAGTTCAAAAGATTATTAGCGGTCTCTTTTTTCAAGCAATTAAAACATTTGAATTTTGAAAACGCAATACCACGTTCCAGAAAGTAATTTAAGGCGTAGCCACTTTTTTCAAATTTTGTACTTATAGTTGGTTAATGATTTTTAGCATTAAAATTACTATTATTGCAAAATGAAAGTAGATTTGATTTCGAATTGAATTTAAATATAAGTGGGAATTATTAAAATATATAAAATTATTGAATGAATAAAGATTGGTAATTCAAACTTTAAAAAAAATATTTTCAACATCAAATATATTTGTTGGAGCTTCAAACATACATGTTAGAAGTCTGATCCAACAAGTCAAATTTCAAATAAAAATATTTCATGTCTAAATTCTAACAAGCCAAACTTTAGATAAAAATAAAAATTGTCAGAATTCAATTGCTAGAACCAAACTTCATATGTGAATTTTTGCATCTTCGATAGCGTATTCTTGAAGTTGGTTCTATATAGTAGCTATAACTTAAATGATAATCTCAAAATCGATTGTTTCTACACTTGCCCCAACCTCCGATGGACACATATTTATATTAAATAAAATAATTTTATTTTACATACCATACATTCAAAGTATTTGCCAGAACTTTGCCATCATACGCATTCAAAGCATCCACAATTAATTCTATTGTTTATCTTATCAGCATTAAGTCAAAGATGGTCTTTAATTAAGGGACCACCCCACTTTTAAAAAATTGATAACACTTAATTTTTTCGATTCATTTTAACTTATAATATATAATATAATTTATTAAGTTATTTTTTTTGAGAATTAATTAGTATTAAAAAGGTTACTTCTTTAACTATAAAAATAAATAAATAAATTATAGAATTCCTAAAATAATTTTCTTGAACACACATGCATGAATATTGTATATCATGCATGATAACTTATCCCACCATTTATATCATAGTGATGTGATAAGTTATTCCAGGATAACTAATCATGAGATAACTTATTCCCAACCAAACGATCCCTAAAGGTATATAATAAGCTGATTTGCATGAGTGTTATAGTACCACACCAACAGACAGGATTACCAATTTTGCGGAATCATATCACCATTGGAGCATTATTGTTATATTTTTAGGAGTTTAATAGTCATCTTCTTGCTTTGCATCTAGGCAAGAATTAATTGGTTCTCTAATTTCTTCTGCCACACATAAAAGGAACAGATAAGACTGTTTAATTTCCATGAATAGTTGTAACTTTAGAATGATTGGATTGTTCAATAAATGACAAGAGCAAGAGGAGTGGGGATGGGTCAAACCCATTTTTGTATGATAAAAAAAATAAAATTTGTGTCCGATCATAGTTTTTTCAAAATATATTGCATTAGTTTTATTTAAAGTATGAAATATAATTATATCCATATAAAGAATACACAATCGTACACATACAAACATGTGCTAACCCCAAATTTTTCATATATTATGTTCTTGGCTTAAAAAAAATATTGCCATCATTACTTGGTTGGCTCAACAATATTTTTCAATTAGCTAAATAATTCAAAAATACTTTTACACTAACGATTATTCTAAAACAATAAAAAATAAGCCACTAATTATATCCGTAACTTTTTTCCAAATAAGGCAACTAAGAATCGGACTAGTAGGCGCACTTTGTGCGAACTAGCTAAATGTCTCAGTCTGCAATAGCTTACAAACTACACAAAAAAATATAAACTCCAAAAATAAATTCTGTGCAACAAAGTCATTCAGAAGACATCGATCTTGAATCATTCGTATAAATAACTAGCTCTAAAATCAACTAACCATGCTAACTGATAATATTCGTAAATTTAAAATAAAAGAGGATAGGAAAAAGGTGATTTTGAAAGTTGAAGGGTGAATGTGAAGAGTGAAGATACAGGTACATCCAATTGCATAGACACGATACACATGTGACTTCCTTTACTACACTGGTGGGGTGGGGGAGGAAATACTTGCATGTTTCTATCTACTTTTCTTACCGTGTTCCTTCCGCATGTCCCACTATTCTCGCTCTCTCAAATAACCCAACCGGCACGCCTACTTACATGTAGGTAGACCACACGGCACGCACTTTTTCATCTCTCAAGAGATATTCGTAAATTTTAGTAATTTAGTTGATTAATCGTTATTAAAAGAAATAGAGATATCTTAATTTACTATAATATTCATACTCATTGATTCATAATTTTAAATCTTGAGTATTAATTTGGAGAAAGAATAATTAATATTAAATATTACTATGCTATATTAAATGAATAGAGGAAAGAAATATATTTTTAATAAAGACTATATGTATTTTCGGAGAGAAGAGTAATTTTAAAATGTTAACATTTGCTATCCCTAACAAACTTCCAGTAAATTAGAATTGAATCCGAACTAATTTTATTTTCAGGTCCGCTATTAAACTCACCTGTAAATTGCAACTTCATCCGAAAAAGACGAACACAAAAGGCTGGTGAAATAGTAATTGGATACAGTGACCCTGACCTATCTTTATTATATTCTACTGGTGGATGGGTCAGTCAGCTTCCACCGTTGCCGGAGCTCAAAACCGTATAAAGTTCAGATCTTCGCCGGTGATTTCTTCCATGAAGGAAATTGACGATTCCGACGATGTTATCGATGTATTCGAGGTCGGAGAGTTTGATTATTCTTCTAATATTCCTGATGAGTGTTTAGCTTGCATTTTCCATTTCCTGAGCTCAGGTGACCGGAAAAGTTCTTCCCTCGTCTGCCGCCGTTGGCTCCGTGTTGAAGGCCAGAATCGTCACCGTCTCTCGCTTAATGCACAATCGGAACTTGTCGCTGTGGTTCCTGTGATTTTTTCTAGGTTTGATTCGGTAACGAAACTCGCTTTGAAATGTGACCGTAGATCTGCGAGTATTGGGGACGAGGCGTTGGTGCTTATATCTTTAAGGTGCCGGAACCTAACTCGTTTGAAGCTCCGGTCATGCCGGGAGCTTACTGATACTGGAATGGAATCTTTTGCGAAGAATTGTAAGGGTTTGAAGAAGCTATCTTGTGGATCTTGTGCTTTTGGAGCTAAAGGGATGAACGCCGTGTTGAATAACTGCTCGGCTCTGGAAGAGTTGTCCGTGAAACGGCTGCGTGGTATCACAGATGGGGCTGCAGCTGAGCCCATTGGTCCTGGTGTTGCAGGGGGTTCTCTGAGAGTTATTTGCCTTAAGGAACTCTACAATGGTCAGTGTTTTGGACCGTTGATTATTGGATCGAAGAGTTTGCGGACGCTGAAGCTTTTCCGTTGTTCTGGAGATTGGGATAAGATTCTGGAAGTGATTGCTGAACAAGTCAGTGAACTTGTTGAAATTCATCTTGAGAGGCTTCAGGTCAGTGATACTGGTCTTGCTGCTATATCTAAATGTTCCATTCTTGAAATTCTGCACCTTGTGAAAACGCCTGAATGCACTAATAATGGTCTAAAGACTGTTGCTGAAAACTGTAAGCTTCTAAGGAAGCTCCACATTGATGGGTGGAAGACTAACAGGATAAGTGATGATGGGTTAATTGCTGTGGCAAAACATTGCCCTAATTTACAAGAATTGGTTTTAATAGGTGTGAATCCAACATGTGCTAGTTTGGAGAAGTTGGCTACGAATTGCTTGAATTTGGAGAGATTAGCTCTGTGTGGAAGTGAAACTGTTGGGGATCCAGAACTATCGTGCATAGCGGCGAAATGTATTGCATTAAGAAAACTTTGTATAAAGAGTTGCCCAGTATCCGATCAGGGTATGGAAGCGCTTGCTAGTGGATGCCCAAATTTGGTAAAAGTAAAGGTTAAGAAATGTAGATTGGTGACTTCTGGAAGTGCAGATTGGTTGCGGACAACTAGGGGTTCTGTTGCTGTGAACTTGGATACACCTGAACCTGAAAATCCTGATGCAAGTGCCAGTGATGGAGGTGTGGCTGAAGTTGGCAATGAAATTAGACAGGTGGCTGGCCAAGTAAGAGGTGTAAGTATTGCATCAAGCAGTACTGGGAGGTCAAATTCCTTTAAGGCCAGGCTAGGACTTACAACAGGAAGGAATCTGGTGGCTTGCACATTCAGAAGGTGGTCGAGCTTTGGTGGGAGTTCCAGTTCCAGAAATAATTAGAAAAAAAGGAGTTGACTGAGATCAATCTTATGCTCAAACATTCTGCTATTGAAGTTATTTGACTTTTATTACATTTATATATTCTTGAATTTGCATGCTAGTTAATGCAACTACAGATTCAGCCTCCATGGTTGGACCTTGTTCGTGAGTTTCCCTTCTTTTTGTTTTTGCTTATGTACAATCCCAGTGATGCTATTTTTGGGCTTGGTATGCTCCTTCAACGTGGAGTTCTTATCACTTCTCCTGGGAGAGGACTCTACATGCTATCTTCTGAAAAAGAAAGAAAGGAGAAGGTTATAATCCAAGAAGTTGGTGATTTTGGAATGTGTTTACCAGTTTATGTTTTGCTAAGTTTTTCTGTATATATTTACTCCGTACGAAAGATTCAATATCGTTAACACATTCTTCTTGACTCATTAGGCGTTTGAATGGAGAACTGAGAAGAACCGAAGAAACTAGAAGTGTGCATAAATCATACTATTGCTTTCTCTTATACACTAGGATATGCACATTAAGCTAATAGAAAGTCAAAATTTTGATTCTATGTTCTAATCGTCCGTACCTTTCTCAAACACAAAAAAAGTCCAGATTCTGATTCATACCGTTGCCTTTCTCAAACAGAAAAAAGTCCAGATTTTGATTCACTCCCATGTTATTAATTACAGGATAGCATCATGGAAAGTCAAATTGATTTTGAGTTCAAAGAAGATGTTTCCAGCTAATTAGGGGAATCCACATTTCTTCCTCGAGTTCGATTAGGGGCCCCTACCCTCCATTCTCTCAAGTACCTCTCCGCTTGCTTTGGGATCAACTTCACTAAACTTCTCTTATAAAAAATTTATGATACCTTTCTAAAAAAAATACCTCTCATAAAGGTTCATTAGTCTTACAACTTGTTTGTTCCACGGCTTTTACCAATTAAACTTTGTACATTTTTATATTAAATCAGGTGTGTTTGGGACGTGCCCTTATCAGGAATCATTCTTGTATTTTTTGGTGAATGTGGGGGGAAGTTAGCAATAGTGTGATTCACCTGGTAAATGAAGAACATTGGTGAAAAGTCAGGCTTGAATAGTCAAAGCTGCACCCCTAATTGAAACAGGAAGTGTTTCAAGGCCTTGATATGCTACAGTAAATGTTTAAATGCCATATAAGTCTAACTGTCTGAATCTTTCTATATCATTCTCTCAATGTGCTTATCTGATTTGGTTATCTAAAAAAAAAATAGTGCTTATTTGACTTGTATGACATTTAGGAAACATGTTGAGAACTAGAGCATGGATTTGTTTATGCTGAGAGCTAGAGTATAAATTGACTCTCTATTAGATCAAGAGATTGTTGAAGTCAAGGTATCGACCTCTAGATGTTAGGTTAATAAATAGTTACACCAAACTTTGTTCATTGGTGTTTAGATGTGGATGTACTCTCCTAGAAGTTCTGCACTTCGCCATAAGACACAACAACAGAGTTGTAAGTTAAAACTCTGGGTTTGGGGCCACAAATTAGTATTTGTGTGATACCATGTTGACTTAATTGTTTCTGTTCTATTTAAGAAACTTTTGTTGACTTCTTGTAATCAGAATATAATTATGTCAAGCTTTGTCTTTCTAGTGTGGAGTTTTGAATAGGAATGGAGATCAAGGATGGTTATTGTAGTTATTTTTCGTACCAGTTCCTCTTGCGTTGTCCTTGAAGGCCAAACTTTAGTCATACTCCCCTTGAGGCCATTGCCTGCAGTTATTTAGCTACATCGAATAAATAAATCAGCTAACTTTATCAGAAAAAGATGACTGATCCTCATTTTAATAGGGTAAACACAACTTTATTTTTGCTCTTCTGCATGACTCTGAGGTCTGAACTGCATGCCTGATTTATTGGTTTCATGACCAGCTTATGTCCTTTAGTTGGTTTTGTATTAAGTCCTTCAGTTTACTTATGCTTTGCGTCACTTTTACTGAATATTTTCTTTGAAAATCATATGAAGGCAATTGAAAAACCTTTGGAAAGTTGCATTGTCAGTGGTGAGTTGAATATTGTGTTTGGAGAATTGTATTCTTAGAGAGTAGGTATAACTATCAATACAAAGTTGCTCATTTAATTAGATGACGCCTGATGTTTGTGAACTGTATCTTGCTGTTTTCTTCATGCTTTGGTTAGTAGCATGTATTGAATTGTTATCTTAAATTGTACGGTGTAATTTTGGATTCTTTACCATAGACAGGCTATAGCAGTAATATTTGCTTCTTTGAGAATGAATCATCAAATTTTGTTATCATCTTTTGTTGGTGAGTTGGTCTAACAAGTAAATCCTAGTTCATCATTCTATATGGATCCAGTGGACCGAACAGCCATGTCCTTTAGTTGATTTATGAGTAACACACAGTTAGAACTTCAGTTATGCTGCATGAACTGGTTATTGTATACACAGTCAGGGTTGTGGCAACTACTATAGAATTATCCTTTCAGTTACTGAAACATAACAATTACATATGTTTCTCTTTTCTGAATGATGGGGTTCTGTAGATTTTGTTCACCACCAAATCCCAAACAATGGACACTGGCTATACCTGTGAGTTGCCATGATTGATGTTTTATGACTTGGAAAACTCACTCTTATCAGACACTGGGTTTAATTTTTGATTTGGTAGTAAAAACACTGACTTTGCTCATTTCGGTGTGTTGTTTTGGAAGGATTCTTTTGCTTCCTTTCTGTCTTGCTTGATGTAGTGATAATATTGTCGTTTTGGGAATTTTCCTGTCTTGTACCGGTGATCAAAATTTCTTCAGTAGTTGTCGATCTTTTTTGTGGTAATTCTTGTTTTCTGGCTATGCATACTTCATCTGGTAAGTGGTGTTATGGTGATTGGTTTGTAAGCTTTTGCTTGCTTGATTGGTTATGTTTAAAGATGTCTCGATTCAAGCTTTGAAACTGACAAAAGCTATGCTTCCGCGACGTCTGCAGGTTGTTTTTGGCTTCATGTGATGGTTACTGATGAGTGCTTGCTTTGTTTGTCAAACTCTTCCGTGTACACTGAAATATTGTCAATCAAATTATGTCGATTAGTATTGGATCTGTTGACAATATTTTTGCCTTAAACTGCATCCATTGAGTGTATCAATCTAAAATGTAACGCTAGAAGCTCATAGAACTTAACGAGTCTGAACCAAGGGGTACAGTTCGTCTTGCTGATCTGTAAGAATGCTTGTTCTAATCCCGCACCTATATGATGTAGTACAATGAAGTGGTAAAAATCATAGAAACTAAAGTTCCCATTTTGGTAGAGATGAATAATACTAGACGTCTTCTTTTCAAATATCTAACTTCGAGAGGATAGAGTCCCCTGATACCTAAGGTATTCAGTAAAATAGTTGAGTTGGCATGAATACCACGGTAACTATAATATTCGATATTTAAAACCACTCTGAACAATCAACGTTTTATAACCTTCATATATGTAAACTGTGTGTGTCATTATTACTCCTTAACAACACTATCTCTATTACATTGATTAGTAGCACTTTTCGATCGATTCAACCTTAGAAGAATCCCTGTTACACAAATTTGATAATCATACTCATTTCCTCTATGATTTAGGTAGATTGTTCTTCTGCTGATTTTGTTTGCGCTGGGTTCCAACATCACCTGGACAAATAGATAAATTTGGTTGCGGTGAATATCTTCAACATTTGGTTCTTTTAGGCATTTCAGAAAACAGGTTCTATGCACAGAGAGGGATCGAGAATGAAGAAGGAGGTTTGCTCTTGTTTGCGAGCTCGACTTGTAGAATTCCTCATTCAATCAGCTCAAGACCTTCAAGTTTCTCCGATCGTCAAATACTCAGCACTGTCACTTTTCACCGATCGATTCTACCCAGCTCTTACCGGAGAAGGAACTAAGGATGCTAAGAGCTGGCTCTTACAGCCTCTGAGAGAAAGCAATTTGCAGCTATTTGCGCTTGTTGCAATATGGATCTCAAGCAAAATACACGATTCTCCTTCCCCAAGTGTGAAATCCTTCAAGTCTCTGGCTGACATCACCATTAAAGAGCAGCATTTTACAACAAAGGATTTTCTGGAAGCTGAGCTAGTGTTAATGCAGGTATTGAAATTTGAGATCGGCATGTTAAGCATCCCCTTCCGATTCTTCGAAGATCTACTTACTAAGTTCAGTGAAGTTGCTAGAGTTGGAAAGCAATTAAGCTTGGAAGCTTGCATGGATATCATGGACCTGATATATGAAAAGGGGGAGATTTCATCTTTCAATTGTTCTTCTCATCATCTAGCCGCATCGATTGTTGTTGCTGCATATGCAATCACAGTTCCATTGCAAAAGAGTGAATTCCCCATTCTTGTATGGGTTAAGTTTGTCACTTCGTGCAGAGAGGAGGATATTGTAGACACTGTCAAAAATATTCTAATGCATGTGTTTGAAGCTTGAATTTTATTGTATTTCATGTAACAACAACATACCCAACGTAATCTCACAAGTAACGTTTGGAGAGGGGAATGTGTACCCAACCTTACCCCAACCTTGAAAGGTAGAGAGGTTGTTTGCGTCAGCTCAAGGAAAGGCATAGAAAAACAATTCGCGAAAAGAAATATAACAGGGAAGAAGCCACGGAAAAATACGTTAGATAACAACCACATTACATGACACTCATTCCATTTTGGACTTCTCAAGTGTTCTCAATCATTCCATTTATATACAACATTTAAACCATTTTATAATTCAAATTCATTGATTCCTGATGTCTTCTTTATCTGATTACTCTTCAACCACCACTTTAATATGTTTATTTCACAATAAATATAACTCAAAATGGGACAGGGAATGCAAATGTTATCAGCTGTTAAACTAGAATTATGGGCCTCTATTTTAAGTCCAGGTTAAGCCCAATAAAGCATTTCACTATCTGAAAAGCTATTTAATTGCCATAATTTGTTCGTCAAATAAGCTGATCTTATTTTTAATAAATAATTACTGATTTTATACCTAGTAGGGTATGATTTGTAAAACAAATAAACTAATCTCGATTTTTATTCTTAATTATTAAATTAATGGCTAGTGGAGTATATACTTTTTAAAGACATGTAATATAATTTGTGAAGTATTATAATATATAAACAAATATTTATATCGAGGGATAAAAATTAAATAACAGCATAAAATAAAACAGAAAAAACAAATGACCTGTTTAAAGCACATCCGGGACTTGTTCAACTTCCCCTCATTGCTCTCGCAGTCTTTCTCAGATACCATAAATTCCTAATTCCTTTCGGAACAAAAAAAGAGTAAAAAAGTAAAAAAAATAAAAAATGGACGTCGGTGGCGGTGCAGTCGCCGGCGACGGTGCCTCTTCTACTTCCTCCGCCGTGTCTCAGTGGACCTTCACCTTATCACAGCGATATCAACACCTTCTGGATAAATCGACACCTCACGTCCTTTATCGGTGGATCTTCTTCGCTACGATCGCTTTCATCTTTGCTATTCGCGTGATCATGGTTCAAGGTTTCTACATCATCACATATGCCCTAGGAATCTACATAATCCAGCTCCTTATTGCTTTCCTTTCCCCTCAAGTCGATCCGGAAGTTGACGGTCCTACCCTTCCCACTCGCGGATCCGATGAGTTTCGCCCTTTCGTTCGTCGCCTTCCTGAATTTAAATTCTGGTGCTTCATCTATCTCACTCGTTTATGTGCCAATTTACATATCTTTTTTTTGCTTACTTGTGAAGTTTAGATTTGTTTGATATGCATCTGCTTTGCGATCTCATTATGTAGTTTGATTTTCATCTAGTTTCTGATTTTTGACTTTGACGTGAATAGAAATCAAATCTGATGGTTATTTTTGGTAGGAAATCAAATCTGATGCTAAGATTTGTTGTAGTCAAGGTGTGGATTGCTTTAAAAAGTCAGATTTATATTTTTGGGATTCTGATGATTATGTTCTAAATTAAGAATTCGCATTTTCAAATAAGAATTTGTACATTCCACTGCATAGTTATTTTTGGAATCTGCTGAGAAGTGTGTTAGTTGATGAGTTTAGTCATGTTGTTGCATATTCATGGTTATGGAAGTTTATGCCCTGCTGAAAAAAAATTCTGATATGTTTGCTAATTGCTACCTATTCCCGCCTTCACATGATGATCTAGGATCTGATAAAGAATAGAAGATTCGGAGTGGAAAGAAGGAAAACTACTTTTCTTAAACTATTTTGTAGTATGACCTTAGCCAAACTTAAGACACACAGTGCTTGGAGGAATTAGCTTGAGACCAAATGGGGCATCAAGTTAACATTTTTTTTTTGTTTTGACCTGGTATTTCTTCATTTTTTTTTTCAGTGGTGCCTTTGACCTTCCACTCTATTAATATGCAACATTGGTTGAATTATTCAGCATTTGAACCTACTAACTCCATCGATCCAGATTTGTATCGTATAACTAAAGAGGACCCTCTAACATGAGTTTCTCCATCATGCAGCATGTTATGTGTGAGATTGAGATAGATAGCTTGGGATGTCTGATTTTGTTAAATTCAATCAGTACAAGTTATCGAAGAGTCTCTCAAAGCTCAAAAGCATGAAAATGTGTTGCATCCCTTGTACAAAAAAAGGGTGAAAATATGATGCATCCTTATTCTGCCCTAGAACTCTTTTCCTAGCGTCAATTATGGATCTAATAATCATGTCATGACAGGATAATAGATTAATAGTATCACAATTAGCTGTTTTGTACTGCCTACATAACTTTGATAGATAGGAAAATCCTACTTACAAAAAAATGAAATAAATGGATAGAAAACTCACGTATTATTACTGATAAAAATCATGTGTTGATTGCACTGAGCATGAAGCAATTACATAGGGCTTGGTTAGATCTGTTTACTGAATTGGCTGTATAAATAATGTCATTTGTTTTATTCACTGTACTTGTTTCTCCACCATTTTTTTTAAAAATAAAAATCCTCATGTTGCCTACCATATCTTTCTTTATTTTCAAGATATTTTTAAATTTAATGACGGAATGAGCTCTCTTTTCTTGCAATATGTCTTTTTACTGGAGTTGAGTTGAACTCATGTAACTAGGATAAATGCTTTTTATTTTTTTTTGAAAATGGTAATTGTTTCTATTTTGGAATTCCCTTCTATTTTTGTAGAACAGTACATAGGTTGAAAATGATAAATGCTTCTTATTAACATGAGGTGATTTAATGGGGAAGTTCTGTGATTATATGGGGTAACTTAGGTGATTTTATTTGGAAGCTCCCTGTTATATGGGACAACTTATCTTAATCAGTTAATAAATATAAGATAGTATTCAAGAAGTGTTGTCCTGATCATGGGATTATGTTGGTCCATTCCTGCTATTAGGTTATATAGGTTTTTATGGTACAATTTTGTCAATGTTTTTCAGTGAGGCAGTACCATAGTCCTTGGCTTTTGTTTTATGATGTGGCCATCCCCGACTGAACACTTATAGTGGCTCCTGTGTCAGTCTCTTTCATTCCTCTCGTTAGACCATCTATAGCACTCATAGCTACAGCCCTAACTTGATTATTTCCTAATAATTGATGTTCGTCATAAGCCACATTAATTGGTTGACCAACACTATCATGATGGTCAGTGTGTCAATCAATCATTATAAGTTTCTACAGGTTGGAAATGTCCTAATTCAAACTCTCGATGTTTTCAAAATTATTTTATGTTTTTCAAAATGTTCAGATTGTATGGAAGAAGAAAAGTAAACTTGGTGACCAGCTTCTGACCAAACATGCTGATCACCAAGTCTATTTGGTTCCCAGCCAGTAGTTCTTTGTCTCCCAGTAATGGTTCCTGATCTTGATGTTTGTAATAGTTTTAGTAGCCGGGATGAATATGAATTGTTGACCTTGAGCTTTTGTGATATGCTTCAGCCAGTGCAAGGGGAGAGCAGAATCCTTCTAACCTTCCTCCTTTACACACTCTTAGTTATCTGAATTTTGTTATTTCACAATATCTTTAGGTGCTTTATTATTATAAAATGATGCTTGGTGTCCAGGCCAGCTTGAGTGTACCTCGAGTATTCCACTATGTACCTGATGCAGTGTTACTTTCCACTTGCACATGTACTAGGTAACCTTGCCCAACCAAGGCTAAGGTGGATGGTATTTGAACCCTAATCTCCAAGGTTTGCACCTACTTCATTGACCACTAGCCCACACCCTTGGGTGCGTTGCACTCCAAGGATTCCCATTGAAGTCAATCACTTAATCATATAGCAGAACTTTTTCATTGTGCACTTCATTTATTTGCCTATACTTCTGTTAGTCATAGTCATCATCCAAATTTTGTTGGCAATATCATCTTCTTGAATTAGTAGTTTGGCATAATTTACTTTTCCTTGGCAGGTACTCACTATCAAAAGCAGTCTGCATTGCTTTTGTGTTGACATTCTTCAGTGCCTTTGATGTGCCTGTATTTTGGCCAATTTTGTTATTCTATTGGTTGGTACTGTTTGTTTCAACGATGAAGAGGCAAATAATGCACATGGTCAAATATAAATATGTGCCCTTCACATTTGGCAAGCAGGTACATATAAAATTTAGCTCCTATTACATTGGTGTCTTTTCACATCATCCGGCCTGCATTATCTCTGTACTTTACCCATAATATTCTGAAAATGATTGGAAATACTTCTTTTCTACAGCGTTACGGGAAGAAAGCGCCATCAACTGATGAGAGAAGTGTTTCCAAACCTTGAGGTTCAAAGCAGATTTGAGCTTTTTATGGTGGGGAATGAATTTGTTTTAGATACAAATTCGCCTAGATGGCTGTATTTTTTCACCGGATAGGTTTCTGAGCTTGGGTTATGTCATTGAATATATGATTATCAATGAATTCTTAGATTATAAAACTTAGTTCTCCTAGAAGCTGCCACGCATCTTGATTCTTTCGTTTATCTGTAAGCTAGCCTCTGGATGTCAATATTCATTTTCTGAGCTCATTCTTGAACCGCTCTTATTCAATTCAACCTTACTAGTTTCTAACTGGTTTCACATCCTTGTTGAAGTTCTTGTGAAATTGTCAAGTACTGCTGCATATTAATTTTTGCCGATAAATTGTCATGCACCATAGAGCAGCGAAAACTAATCTTCCAAGGATTGATGCCCTATATACCATTTCTCATTTTGATTCACCTCTAGTAGAAGATATTTTCTTGATCACTATTGAACTGCTGCTAACCATAGGATTTCTGCTGGTTGTAATCTCTGTGTTAGTGTAACGAAAGTGAAATCTATAATTATGATGCAGCACTTCTATATGATGGAAAGGGACGGTATAAGCATAGGAGTAATTTTTTGAGTTTTACTGTTGGAGATTATAGAATCAATTTTAGGGGCATGAATAGAGGTTGTCATTGGTATCTTTTATCCTGGAAAGATAGGACAATTATTATGTGAGGGGCTTGGAGAGTCACAAAGTCTGTAGACCTGTCTTCCATGTGATGCGCGCTGTTCTCAAGTCGATGGTTATTTTTCAATTACAGGGTCGAAAAGTAGCTGCTTGTGAATTTTATCCCATTTATAATATACTTAGGTCTTCATTTTTGAGGATAAGTCAAAAATATGATTCTAAACTTGAGCAGACTGGATAATATTTGATCTTGATATGCATTCATCCCACCCAGTATGATTTGAGTATAAAATTATCTCTACATTTGGTACATAACATTATTGTAGAAGGGAAGCCTAGTAGTCTGTACAGTGATGCAATGTATAAAATGAATGGTTGCATTTAAAAGGGGAAATGGGTCACTTTCAGCTTAGTTCATTATGAATGTAATGCCAATTACTTTAGAAGATTGGTGGAGGACCACCATTTATTTTGCCAGACTCTATCCCAAGTACAAATCTTTGGAATCTTTTGGTTCTCCTTTTGGGGGTTGCCAATTTGTACAGATGATTTGCTGATATTATTAATCTGAAAAAAGGGGTTTGCATTGTGATCATATGCTTACTCATTTGTGTAAGCGGAGTTCAATTACGTTAGTGATTTCTTTCCATCTGTTTAACATCATTGGACAAAGCTATATCAGCAACCTATGCTAGTGTGAGGCGGTAGGTATTCAATATAATAATTAAAGTGCACACAAGTCGAAGGGGATTGCAGAGAGGGGTCCCTCAACTTTGGAGATGAATAAAATGCTATATTGATAGCTCAAAAAAAAAAAAAAACAGAAGGAGAGGGTAGGTTTGTGGTCTTCAAGGGAACAAAAAGTTGGTTAAGTATTCATTGCTAAGTAATAGTAGTACATAACAGTTTACTTCATAAGAGTACAGTATTATAATAGCTGATTTGAATGATAAAACTGGCTGTTATATTTTCAGCTGTCAGTTCTGTCACAAAAATGACAGTCCTTGCATCCATCACTAACAGTGTAAGTGAGCCTATCATATCCTCTGTTAGAAAGTCAGTCTGGTGCCCGAAGTATTCCGTGTTTATACAGAATTCAGTGAAGGACTACACCATGGTCAAAATGCATGAAGAAGTAAAGGGGATTCAACATATAACGCATATACTCTAATACGCATAGAACAAAATACTTATCTACACAGTGCTATATTTCAGCGAAAGGGTGGCCCCCCACTGGCAAGTAGTCTACTCTGATTTAAAGCATCAATGCTTGATTTCACAACTCAAACTCGTGACCATACGAAGACAATTTTATTGTTAACCCAACATAAATAGAGTAGTATAAAAAAAACAAGAAAAACAGTTGTAAGTAAGTTGTTTCACTTAAATTCATCAATTTCCTTCACACACTCATATTAAAGGCAATAAAAATTCATCTTTTTTTCTCTCAACAACTTTTGTGATTTGAAGTAAAACACTGTGCAGCTTTATGTTCTTTTTGTTTCTCTAGAACAAAAAAGAAAAGAAAATGGAAGGTGGACTCCCCATGCTAAATTGTCTGTTACAACACACACTTAGAAGTCTCTGTACTTGCTCTGACTCTTCTTCTAATGCTTCTGAGTGGGTCTATGCTGTTTTCTGGAGAATTGTCCCAAGAAATTATCCTCCACCTAAGTAAGCACATTTTAATAATCAAAATTTGAACATTACTAATTACACAAGAAGAATAGTGTTAGTGAATTGTTCTTGATTTTTTGTTGCAGATGGGATCATGGAGGAGGCTTGCTCGATCGCGCTAAAGGAAGCAAGAGAAACTGGTAATGATATTAGTACTAGGAGTATTTGTTTTTGTAAATTGGAGTTACGGGATAGTCAACCAACTGAGCTACTAAGAATCATCTGTACTAGTGGTATTTGTGATTTTTAATTTGTGGGCTAATAATTTGATTTTATTTTATTTCAGGATTCTTGTTTGGGAAGATGGTTTTTGTGACTTTTATGAATGTGAAAGATCGAAAAGGGAATATGTAACGATAAATTTTGGTCCTGAAATCTTCTTCAAAATGTCTCATGAGGTTTATTCTTTTGGTGAAGGGTGAGATATTTCATTTTCTTGTTTAATGAGTAGAATGAGCTGCAATTCCCTAAGCACATGTATTAAACTTTGTAATATAATTTTCAGATTGGTGGGCAAAGTTGCAGCAGATAATAGTCACAGATGGGTGTTTAAAGATGCCCCAAATGAGAAAGATTCAAACTTTATTTGCTCATGGAATATGTCCATTGAAGCTGTAAGCACTAGTAGTTCTCATTTCCTCTTCACCAATGGCGAATTCAAGATTTAAACTTTTTAGTATTTATTTTTAATGTTTAGTGATTTTTCCTATATATATCTACGTCCCTGTCAAAAAATATTGAGTTCAGATGAACCGGCTCAACTCGCTCTCCCTCCTTTTACAATCCTTATGAGTTTTGTGTTTGTTCTTTTTTGCCAGCAACCAAGAGTCTGGGGAGTTCAGTTTAATTCAGGCATTCAGGTAATGAAAGTTCAGCTAATGAGAAAAATATTATTACTCTTTATGTCATTTCAAAGATCTTAATTTAGGAAAGTTTCTGTTTTTTTGGCAGACTATTGCTATCATATCTGTTAGGGAAGGCATAATTCAGCTTGGCTCATTTAATAAGGTGTCTCTCGTCTCGTATCTATTGCTACTTGACGCGATTTGTTCCTTCTTAACGCTACGCCATTCATGTGTTTTCACTAATAACTGGTTCATATGACTACTTGTAGGTATTTGAAGATCATAATCTAGTATTAAGCATTCAGAGGAAATTCAGCTACCTTCAGAGCATACCGGGCATTTATGCAATTCAGAGACCTTTTTTGCCAATCCAACATCGATATACTTACAAGCCAAACAATGTCACTCTAGTTAACGAGACGGATTATCAAATGGATGACAAAAACCAGCTAATTGGGTCGAAAAGAGTTCATGAGTTTCCGTTCAAGTCTATTAACTTTGGCTATAATAGCCCACAAACCATGGCTAGTCTACCTTTGTGGTCGATGCCTATAGCAGCACCGTCTTGTTATGGTAATGCAGTACATGAGATGAGTTCTTTACACGACAGAGTTACGAAGAACACTACAAGCAAGGATGTCAAGGTTGTAGATGAATTAGGCCATTTTAAGTTTGAGACAGCTGAGGAAAATGACCAATTTTCCTTAAACCAGAACTTAGGCCTGGAAAATAAGGTAGTTGAGGTTGGTTTTAGACAGTTGGGAAAAGGAGGGGCTGCTCCAAATCCAAATTAATTGCAGTTTAGTGCAAGTAACAAACTGCAATGGGGTCTAATTACATAGGGTCCTTTTGGTGGTTGTTAATTAGCTTTAACTTGTTGATAAAGTATTGAGTAATTTGTTTGTATGGTATTGACATAGTAATCTTTAACAATTTGTTCTGTTCATATTATTTATTGGATATACATTTTCTAAGAATTGGGAACATATTGTTTGGATTTACTTTTTTAGTGGAGACGGATCTACAGTGTAATTTATGAATTCACGTGAACTCAATAACTTTTATCAGGAATTAAGAAATCCCGTGGATAGCTATAAATATTTGAATGTGAACTCAATTATTATGTATATATTAACTTGAGGCTGTTGTAGGCTTATGTCATTGTTTTTTTTACATAAGTTGGTCATCAGAAACCACCTCTCTACCAGGTTCTCTCTACCTCAGACATCACTCGTAGAATCACACTGAGTAAGCCGTTGTTTGCCATTGTGCACCACTTTCGAACTATAGAGACGTCAGAGCCAGGATTTGAAGTTTATGACTTTATGAGTTTGGGATTTTAGTCCTTTTAACTTTTAAATTGATGAGTTTCAAATTAATAACTTATATACATTGAATGAATATTTTAAGACAAAAATAAAGTTCGGAGCAAAACTAATGGATTGAGCTGAACATGTAACCAGAATCCTAGCTCCGCCCCGATTCTAAGGTTGTAAAGTAAGGTAAGGGAAGAAAATTATTGTCCTTTGAAAGAGTTTCCCTAAATGAATTGTCAGCTACTGTCCTTCCATTCAAGAATTTAATTACTACCTATCACATCACTGGTTAGATCAGCTCGATGTTGATCTTTGCCCTACTTGTTAGTTGTTTCCCACTTTTCTAATTAAAAAAAAAAAAACAGTTACACCAAATTATTAAAAAGGACCAGCTCTGGACCAATGCATTCACTATTAATATGTTAGTACTCCCTCCGTTTCGTCTCATATTAGTTGTCCATTTTCATCTTTACACGTCTCTTATGAAACTATAAATAAGGACAGTTTTATTGATTTGAAACGGTAGGAGGACAATTAATAAAGATTAGGGAAGCAAGGTTCAAGATTAGATTCTATATTTAGGAAGTAATTATGATATATGAGTCTTAATCTTGGAAAGTAATTAAAACAATAAAAATAGACAGACAAAGCAAAGAAAATTGTAGCACAAAGACAGTATGGATGGTCCCTAGCCTTGGTATTTTTTCCTTTTCACTATTTTGGGGACAAGATGCTAATTATATTCCATGAAAATGTGAGTACAGATTTAATAATACGTGTTGTTTTATATATGCTCTTTCAAAGGGTCCCTACGTTACCAAAACGTTACACCCTTAGAGAGTGCATAATTAGAGTGCAGTTTTCAGGTTCGACTGAATCAAGTACATTACTAAAAACAAAGATTTTTTTATCACGAATTAATATTTTGAACTCAATTTTTATCGAACCAGCTCACTTGAAAGTCATATGGTGGAAAACATAATTTCACTAAAATACTGGAAAGCTTCCTAATTTTTCATGTAAAAAAGCTTCTATTTTTATTTATTTATTCACTGATTCAATCAAAATATCTATAGGAATAATCATTGAACATTTCTCGGTGGGAAATTTCAAAGGGAAAATAATGATTTTTTAGTAATGGTAGCTTTAGTCCAAATATGTATTTATCTTAAGAAATTTATTAAATATATTATATGTACAAATTGTTCCTTTAGTATCCAGTAATTTAAAAAAACTGAAATCCTAAACCATAAATTTCAAATTTTGATTTGGTTTTCATAATTCAGGTTCAATATATGATGAAACTTGTACCATTACGAATGCATACAAGTAGGCCAAAATGCGAAACGAATTAATTTAGTATCAAAAAGAACAATCTTAACAAAGAAAAAGTGGAGTGGGACCTACATTACACGGACCTCTCAAAAATTGTTGTTACACTCGTGTCGCATCTTCTGAAAAATGCTCTACTTTTGGGCAATCTGACACATACCTGACAACATTTTTGGAGGGTTCGAGCAACATAGACTAAGACTACTAGCTACTCATATGATAAATCTTGTTAGAATCAAATTTAAGAGATTGAAATTTGGTGTTGAGAAATGCCTGAGCCATCATATTACCAAGTTGGATTTGGCCTTGAGTTGTGAGATGAAGCCCATCTGATTCCACTGGTAGACCATTAGCATCTACTTTTATTACATTTGGAAGATCAATATCCATCTGTGCTTGTCTCACTACATTTACAAATTTAAATTTTCTATCAAATGGTTTTTTTGGATAACGTAGAACAACCTGCAAAAAATAAGTGTTTTAGTTTACTTCTCTACAAAAAAAAAATGCAGATTATAACCAATTGAAATACAATGGTAGTGTAAGAATTATTCACCATGCTATTGCTTATAGGTTTAAGAAAATTGAAAAGGAATTCTAGTTGTTTCGATTGAGTTTAAGTTGTGTACGTTAACATTATATATATTGTTTACATCATTGGGTGAAATTGAACTACAACAATAGGTAACTCTTCATATCATTTATCAAGACTTTTCATATGATAGACTAGAAAAATAGGTAACTCTGAAAAATGAGAACCACAAAAATAGAGCAAGAACATGTTATATCTAAGCTAAATAGCATAGATAATATAAAATAATTACACAGTCAATATATATAACTTAAATCCGTGTTAACTAATAAGGATTATCATCTTACACAAAAAACATTTGAAAGAGAAAACTAGAACAATAATGTTTTCAAATTGATACTTATACCTTGAATTTGTTCAAAAGCATGTATAGGTTCAATTCTTCAAGAAATGTTGCAACTTGCAAGCACAATAATAGAATGAAACCTAACTATACTACACAACTAACAGGAATTAGCTATGAAATTCATCGCTAAATAGCCAGTAGCTAACATGATTTTTTTATTACCCTTCACAAATTTGTCGTTAAATATGATTAATGTAGGTTTTGTACCAAAATAGTAAAAGAAGTATATATTGTTTACCACAATAACAGGAAGCAGAGGAGAATTCAAGTCATCGCGTAAATCTTGAATGAACTTTATCACTTTGGCTTTATAATATCTTGCTGTATACTTATCCTTTGTATCACTTTCACCATGAAACCACAATAATCCTCTAATTGTTCCTCCATGTTTTAATGAAAACTTAGCTCTACTTATCAATTGATCATAAGGCATATTACCGCGAATCCACGCATGAATTCCAGTACCTGATTTAGAACATGGCACTAAACCAATAACTCCAAAATTTGGATCTTGTTTAAGAATTGCATTAGCAAATGCCATTCCAGGACCAACTCCACAATTATGAAGACAATCAACCGCGTAATTAAGAGGTTCATGTGCAATTTCCCACTTGATAGTTACACTTAATCGAAGAATATTGTTTGGATTAGGTTGACATTCACGAGGTATTATACCATCCCATGTAAAGTTGTGTACACCTCCTTGCCCTGCCATGTTGCTTTGTCCTGCTAATATGAATATTTGTTTGTTCAATTTGTCTGTGCTTCGATTTGTAATTAGTAGATGATGTTGATAGTTATGACTTGTAATCCACCTTAAGTAAAACAGAAGAAAAACAAATATCAATATTAACAATATTTCTTCAGATGCATATTGTAACTTCTTGTTGAAATTGAACAATATCGTCTTCATCTTCACCTTCATTTTTGATATTGTCCCAGCTATAGTTGTACTTGTTCAATTGTTCTTGTGGTGGAAGAAGCAAGAATAATCACCAGACATTAATTAGAAAAACCATAATTAAAGAAAAAAATTACTAGCAAAATGCTAAATAGAAACGACTGTGTGATTTGGTTATAATGGAACTTTTTCTCTTAGATGGAATAATCTGATCAATATGCAATAACATATATAGGCTTCATGCTAGGAGGATAAATTAGTGGAATTAGTGCATGAACCATAAATTTTCCAAATTAAGAGGATACTTGCATCTTTTATTATAGGCTAGGCGGATGAAGCGTTACTGCACCTAGTTCATCTGAAATTTAATACTTTTGACGTGAAACATAACTTTATGCATAAAAATTTAGTACTAAAATTGGAACCTACTATTTTGAAAATATGATCATTCTAAAAAATTTACGGATTAAATTCATAGAGCTTAAATCCTGGATCAGTTTACACTAGTAAGGTTAGATGGAATGTCTTTGAAAAAACTCCCATGTTGAGTAATCTGTCTTGACAATGGGTGCATTAATCTAAGCGAAAATAATCTGCACAATGAATTCTTGAAATAGGCTTGTTGACACCCAATTTTGGACCTCCACAATATAAATTAATCATCGAGCTTCTTAAAATTCCAAACTATTTGAAATAATTGACTTTATAAAATTTAAATTATTTTCAAGTTAGTTTTATGTAATTTTGTCACTTTTTTGGAATATTTGAATAATACGTGTATATATTTTATATAATTAGGATATTTTATAAATATTTAGAAATCATTCCAAAAAAGATTTTGTTTTAATTAAATATTTGATTAATTAGTTTGGTTATATAATAGTTTATATGTTTAAATCATTCGGTTTATAATTAAGTTAATTATTTCATTTCGTTAAGTTTAAGAAGCTCCTTAATTAATCTTACTTAAATTCATCTTAGATTTTAACCGGATTTGCAAATTAAATTCAATGCAAACTATATTGTGAATTTTAATTGGCTATAACCTTAATCCATTGGCCAAATCCCCAATTTAAAACCCAATCAATTTCTTCAACTCATTTTGAGACCAAGAATTTGGGCCCTATATCAAAACAACCAGCAGCCCAACTTCATAATACCAAACTGACCCAATCCTAAACTCATTACTATAACAACAACAATATATACAGAAACCCAATCCAATCCCCTAATTTTAATAACCCATTCCAGCAGCTTCCAACGTCAATAATACGGAATCAAATTCACGGCGTCTTCACGGCCAAGACACGCCAGAAGCAACTAGCAGACGGCGTCATCAATTTCACATTGACCAGGTGGTATCCACACAGAATAGTTGATCCCAAGCAGCAGAGAACACGGTAGATACACGGCGTGAGGAAGCGAGCAGTACGTTGCAATTTTGTCTCTTCTCCAACGTCCCTTTCGATTATTAATATCGCAACAGCAAGGGGACAGACGAGTGGTCTATCTCACCATTTCCACTTCCGGAATGGTTGGAAATCCTCAGAAAAAGGTGTTCCCCTAAAATGGTGAAAGAAGTTTTTGAGTTTTGAATTTTGAATTTGGCCTTTTGGATCCGATTTTTATTCCTTTCCCCCCAAAATCAGCCCGAGATAATCCTTATATGTATTCCCTTTTGTTCACTGTGGAAGGGGGGAATTTTGGATTTGATTTTTTTCCGAACGAAATAGAAGTCATATTTTCTTGGCAGAGACAAACCTTTAGGAACAAGTAGTAATACACTCCTGAATAGAGATTTGCTAGGACCTCTGCCCAGTTTCCGTGACTACCGTTCGTGTTCAAGTCTTTCTTGGTGAAAGCCGTCACTCCTCTGCTCGTCCCGCCTCTGTTCGCTGCCCAAGACGAGGTAACACTCCTTCTCGATAATACTTTCTCCATCTCTTTACTTATTTTGATTTGCTAGGCGGGGAGGATTCTTAATCTGGGTTGATTTATTATTGTGTACCTTTGAGTTTATGGTAATCGAATATGATGTATATGTGTTTAGATGATTTCATGAGTCGTGTTAGTGGCGACTTAAGTTTCTATCGTTCTGCATATGATATTGCAGCTTCTCTGCCGCTTTATCCAATTCTGTTTCGTGGTTTCACTTCTCAAATTTGCCTCATGAATGTTGTTGAGCTTATGTCTTGGCTTAGTATTCGATGTCACAATTTTCCTTTTTCCACCTCAAGTTGGATAAAGGAATTAAGACGTCGAGATTTCGAGTTTACCTCATCTTTTCTACTCGTGTGTGAGTCTTAGGAGTCGAATATTTGTACAAAAAATTATTTGTGTATATCTATGCTCTGCCGGCTTGAGTTTTATTTTCTTCTCCACCTCTTGTGAGTTTGATCTGAAATAATGCTTTCTGTCTGAGGGTTCATAGAACATAGCTCGTATGTGACTAATTAGCCGTGCTTTATTATTTGGTCCAAGTTGAAATCTTTTCATGGTACAGTGGTGGTGTCTTGCTCCTATATGTATTACAAAGTGTGAACTATTTCCTTTTTCTTCAATCCTAATAACTTATGCTGACAAAATCTTATTTTAGAAAAAAAATCATGGCATATACTCTAAATTCTTTTGTATTCTACTGTGTGCTCTCTTTAAGGAAGGCCAAGAGTCAATGAAATCATTTCCATTTCTAAAGCACTTGTAGTGATTCATTCTTTGATATTATTACATTTTTGTTATTTTAATAGTGAGGCAGTAAATGAGTTTCTTCTTGCTTCGGAATTTGACTTTGTTAAATTTGAGTTTACATGACTTTCATTGCCTTTGAGTGTTGTAAATGCCATTTTATTAGTTATCGTTGATTGGACTTTGTTTAAGGTTGGGTTTAGATCAATCAAATTTCGTGTGGTTATTTTTGTTTGTCTTATCTTTATGAGTAGATGCTAACTATTATCTACGTGCTCTTTTCATGTGAAATATCCCTCGAGTCTCCTTGGGCTCATATCTCTTCTCCTCGCATTTTCCTATTGGGCCATAAAGGCCCAATACTCTTGTTCACTGAGTCAGCCAGCAAGAGACTGAAGCACAGGCCCTGGAAGTCCAAAAAGCAGGCTGTATACATGTTATATACAAAGGAATATGCAAAATATATGCAGAATATACAATGATATACAGGTCGAATGCAGCAAATACATGGCCAAAAACATAAGTACAGGTGCTGGAAGTTGCAGTGGGTTGTATACATTCGGTATACAGCTCGAGATACAGAAAACGGGGCTGATATACGAGTTGTATGCACCGATATACAACTTGTGTATACAAAAAACGAGAATGGATTTCAAAGTCCAAAAATCAGCATCTTAGGCCCAAATTTGAATATTTTCCTTCCCTCTCTTACTTATTTTATTGTATTGACTAACACCTTAATTATCTTATGGTTTAACTTAATTAAATTCCCGAAGATAGTCATTTCCTTTTAGGTATATATATATATATAT